>NC_069500.1:780603443-780903443 GCF_027579735.1 Bombina bombina | reverse complement strand
GTAGTTTATTGTAGGCTATGTTTTTTTTTTATGTTGGGGGAGCTTTTTTATTTTTATAGGGCTATTAGATTAGGTGTAATTGTTTTTATCTTGGATAATTTAGTTTGTTATTTTTCGTAACTTAGTGTTTGTTATTGTTTGTAATTTAGTGTTTTTTATTTTTTGTAATTTAGTATTTTTTGAAACTGTAATTTTTTATTTTTTTAGTAGTGTTAGGTTTCTTTAATGTGTAATTTAGTTTATTCAATTTGTAGTTGTTTTAATTTTAGTATAATAGCAATGTTAGTTTAATATATAGTTTAAACTTAGTTTTTTTAATTTCACAAGTAAGTTTTTATTTATTTTAAGATAGGGATATTGTAATTTTAATTTTAAGCTAGGGAGTTTAATTTAGTTTTTTGCGATGTGGGGGGCTGTCGATTTAGGGGTTAATAGGTTTATTTAGTGGCGGTGATCTGGGAGGCCAGAGTCGGGAGCGGCAGATTAGGGGTTAATACGTTTATGTAGGTGACGGCGATGTCAGGGGCAGCAGATTAGGGGTGTTTAGACGTGGGGTTTATGTCAGGGTTTAAACGTAACTTTTTTTTCCTATAGACATCAGTGGGGTTGCATTACAGCGATTGCGATTCCGCGCTTTAGGTGTTAGTTTTTTTTTATAACGCGCTCTCCCCACTGATGTCTATGGGGAAAGCGTGCACGAGCACGTATTCTCAGCGCTTGGATTTTGTGTTGTATGGAGCTCATTGCAACCATATCACACGCACAAGGCGGCTTTTTAAAAACTTGTAATGGCAGCGCTATGGAGGGTGAAATAATGCAACTTTTGTTGTGTTCGTTTCGCACCCTCTATAGCACAAAATTTGTAATCTAGGTGTATGTGAGTTACGTGATTAGAATAAAAATCAGCTTGTTTTGTATGTGACACATCAGATGCCTTTCACAGGAGCTAGAATTTAGGGAAACACATTGGCAGAGACAATGCCATTTGCTGATGCATAGAACTGTTATTTATTTCTGACGTAGTAAGTCCTGTAATCCCTTTGATTCTACTGCCAGTACATGTTGTCTTTTGTGTCTAAATCGGTTCAAATCCTTTTAAGGTAATTTCAACTGGAAGAGAGACCACAAAACCTCCTATTATCATAGGGTAAAAATAGCTTTGTGTTCGTCTGTTCGTCTGTCTCACTCTCTCAATCTTCCTACTCCACGTAGCTGCTCTTATCAGATTTCTGAAAGCTGAAAATGTGTGGCATTGCCAGCGATGATAAAAACAGCTTATTGCATGCTCAGTGCTGTACAGCTCAGGAATATTTAAGTTCTGCTGGGTGAGACTAAAATATTTCAAGGGAAAAAGTAACATTAGTGTATACAGATTTTACAGGTTTTAGAGGGACCATGAATATTTGTTAAATACACTGGGTTGGTGTTCAAATATATTTGACATTTTTATTATAACTATGTTTAAAGTGCCTTGGGTTATGGAATCCTAATGTGTATCAGTGGGATCATTAAGACAGCACAGCATGCTGTGTATAATTGTTCATCATGGAATACATTATGGCATTAAATAAATTAGAAAGCTTAGAACACAAATACATAAAAAAAAAAAAAATTCAAGTCAAGTGGAAAACATATGGTACAGTTCGGATCTGTTGGCAAACCTTTAACATTTTCTATTGTTCACACCTGAGCAGTATTTTTAATTTTGCTATATCTCTGTTAGTGCCACCACTTGGATTACTATATTTAAATATATCACATGCATAATGGATCATTTACTGTGAACTTTTTTTTTGAAGGGAGGGATCATATAAGATAATGTTTTTTTTGTTGTTGTTTTTTTAAGTATAGCTTTGTTAAAAGTTTCCATTAAAGGGACACTCAGGCTTTATTACATTTTCATGATTCAGATAGAGCATGCAATTTTAAACAACTTTCCATTTTACTTCCATTAAAAAAAATGTGCACAGTCTTTTATATTTACACTTTTTTTGAGTCACCAGCTCCTACTGAGCATGTGCAAGAACTCAGACTATACGTATATGCATTTGTGATTGGCTGATTGCTATCACATGGTACAGGGGGAGTGGAAATATACATAACTTTAAAATGTGTTAGAAAAGAATCTACTACTCATTTGAAATTCAGAGTAAATGCTATTGTATTGTCTTGTTATCTTGCATTTATTGATTATGCAAATCTGCTGTGTTTACTGGTCCTTTAATAACAAAAATAAAAGCACAACATATTCACAATAAAATGCTACATGGATCCTTGAAAAATAGATTAATGATCTATTACAACATGATTCTGGATTACAGTATGCAGGACTTGTAAACATTTAACGAGCTAAGAATATTCACTTTACAAATTACTCTTGTTGTGGTCATAGCCCTTGAGTCTCATTTAAAGTTAATTAAAACTCTAACAAACAAAGTATTTAACCATAACATTAACACAAACAGTTGGATTAGAAGTTTAAGGGGTGAACCATTATATATATCACATGTATAAAACTTTACCCCTTAAAGGAACATAATACACTTGATTTTTATTTGCATCAATGTTTTGTAGATGATCCATCTGGGAGTGTTTTTGTAACAATGTATAGTTTTGCTTATTTTTAAATAACATTGTGCTAATTTTCAGACTCCTAACCAAGCCCCAGAGTTTTAGAAGAATACGGATGTATACCTACTCCAGCTTGCTCCTGTTTGTTTAAAGAGTCTTTTCATATGCAGAGGAAGAGGGAGGGGGGAGTGTCTGCTATTGTTGCTATAGAACCACTTGCAGTTGGTGTTCCAGCTAACCTTTTCAACAGTACTAAACTGTGAGCTTCTAAGTAAGTTTTTAAACGGTTTTATACTTTTTTTTTGGTCAGTATCTGTGCATATTATTCTTTATAGTAGTGTCAATTACATGCAGTTAAATGAAAATTGGTGTATACTGTCCCTTTAAAGGGATATAAAACCCATTTTTTTTAGCCACCAATTAGCAAGCACTACACAGGTGCTGAACCTAAAATGGTCTGGATCCTAAGCTTAAATTCCTTTTCAAATAAAGATACCAAGAAAATGAAGAATTAATAATAGGAGTAAATTAGAAAGTTGCTTAAAATTGCATGCTCTATCATGAATAAAAGAAAAATTGGGTTTCATATCCCTTTTAGGACATCACTGGTCTTTCTATGGGGATTGTGTAATTAATAGCACAGTCTCGTTATCTATCTTTTTAAACAATAAAAATTCTGGAGTAGACTGTCCCTTTAATCAAAGTAAATGAGATATTCAAAATTCTTGATTTTTAGTAGCTGGGGGGAACATTGAGAAAAAGGGGGAGTAGTGGAGAGCATGCTCTCATCTCCTCTATGTTTCAATCTCTCTCGGAAGAATCTCGTATTTATTGGAGATATCCTCTTCCCCGCCCGCCCTCCATACAGGAAGCTCCATTCTCCTTGCAACAATTCCATAAGAAGTATTTCACATTGGGAAAAGGGCATTAACATCAACAATAAGATTTGTTTTACAAAAGGAGATTTACTTGAATGATATTTAAGTGTATATCAAAGTGAAATGTTTTGTTAATCCAAAATTGCAATTGACCTCAAAATCATTTAATATTAGGACAGTTATAAAAATAATGAAACAAGTCAGGTGTGCCAGGCGGCAGTTAACCATTTGTCAATACAAGAGCATCTTTATTTGGATAGGCGGTGCGGGGTGATATAATCCCTGTCTATCATTTAAAGCTGAACCTCTCTCAGAGGCATATATAATGTAGCTTTCTTTGTTGCATGAGTCCTTGTAGCCTTCTTGCAGTAATATCTGATAACATTCAGACAAAGAAAAACTACCCATTTAAAAATGTGTTTGTAGGATCCTTAAAAGATTTAGGGGCATATGTATCAAGCTCCGAATGGAGCTTGATGCCCCGTGTTTCTGGCGAGCCTGCACAGCAGTTATGAAGCAGCGGTCACAAAGACCACTGCTCCATAACCTGTCTGCCTGCTCTGAGCAGGCGGACAGACATCGCCACAATACAACCCAATCGAGTATGATCGGGTTGATTGACACCCCCCTGCTGGTGATCCATTGGCCGCGAGTCTGCAGGGGGCGGCGTTGCACCAGCAGCTCTTGTAAGCTGCTGGTGCAATGCTGAATACGGCAAGCGTATTGCTCGCCGTATTCAACGAGGTCTGGCGGACCTGATCCGCAGTGTTGGATCAGGTCTGCCAGACCTTGATACACATGCCCCTTAATCTCATGCTATAGCTGACCTAGAACTTCCCCAAGAACTGCAATTCTCCTCTGTTTCTAGTCCAGAAATTGTAGGGAATCCATTCCAGCAGGGAAACTCTGGTTGTGGGATGGGAATGGTCCAACAATCTGTTAGGTGTCATGCACGCAATGGATCCTTGTGTAATATATGCAATCTTGTAGGCACAGGAATTTTAGTGATGCTAGCATTAGGTTAATACACCAGGTTACACTTTCCCAATACTGCTCTCTCAAGCTCTGCATAATAGAAGTGACTGGTATTCAACTGCGAGTCAGTAAAAAGGGTAATAGGGACACCCAGTTATATAAATGAAAGTCAGGTAGGCTTTAATCAGCATTCTGATAAGAGATGGGTAATTTCCTTGCAGCTATGTGTTTCACTTTCCAAATAAACACTTTAACAGCAGCGTTGACAGGTCAAAATCCTGTTTAGTGAAAAGAAAGGGTAACATAAGCAGCAGATATAAAATACGTGGAAGCCTGATCATTTTCACCAGGCTTATTCTTCCTGCCAAAGTTAAGGGTAGTAATTTCTAATTATTTAATTGGGAGTAAAGTACTTTACATTGTCTAGAGATATTTAACTTATAAAGATAATTCAGATTGGCATTAAGCTGAATCCCCAGATAAGTGAGAGAATTAGTTACAATTTGGAAAGGTTATGCTTTCCCACTGTTTGCTCTTTTATATAGGCAAAGGATTTCCAATATAGACATTCTGACCTTGGAGCCAGCAAAGCTTCCAAGGTCATTTTTAGCAGGAATGTATTGCAAGGGGTCTTCAACAAAGAGCAATCATGACATCAGCGTAGAGTGCCATGTGAGGATAGGAACTTTGAACATTGAGCCCTGGATATATTTGATGTCGTTTGAGCGCCAGATTAAAGAGCAAAGGCGAGAGGGTACAACCCTGTCTAGTATCATGTTGGAGGGCAACGCTGGAAGAAAACACATGGTTTACCAAAATATGAGCCAGTGGGGACGTATAGATGTTGTGTATGAAATCAAGAAATGTGCCATTAAAGTTTAATTGTCTCAGCAAGTCCAATAGATGCCCCCCCCCCCTTAACTCTGTTGAAGGCCTTCTCTGCATCCAAGGACAACAGGAAGGGCTCAGATTTGTTTTTTCCTTTACCAGTTTACGTACATGACCAGAGGTTCATAACATATGTTCTCTTGAAAACAAAACCTGTTTTGACTGTGTGTAGAAGTATAGGGACTATACTGACTGGTCAGTAGTTTCATTAATATGTAATAGTGATCTGGGATGATAAGATTCTGGCAGTTCATTGTCCTTGCTGGGTTTGAGAATTCAAGTAATGCGTGCCACTGTGAGAGCCTGTGCAGGCATAGTTACAGTTTAAGAAGCCTATAGAACTCAATGGGGAGACCATCGGGGCCCGCAGCTCCCCGACAGCCAGAGAAGCGATAGTGTAATGCAAAGCTTCTACTGAATTGGGAGCATTTAAATGTTTCAATTGTTCTTGTGTTTGTTGGGGTAGCTTAAAGGATCAGTAAACACAGTAGATTTGCATAATGAACAAATGCATAAAAAAAAAGACAACGCAAAAGCACTTAGGGGATCATTTAACAAGGGCCGAATGGCCCCTGTTCCCCTTATTTCTGTGTGAGACTTGAGGCTCGCTGGAAACAGGAGTTTAAGAAGCAGCGGTCTTAAGACTGCTGCTCCTTAAATCGTCTGCCTGCTCTGAGCGATGGACAGCAATCAACCCCATCAGATATGATCGGGTTGATTGACACCCCCTGCTAGCGGCCAATTGGCAGCGAATCTGCAGGAGGCGGCATTGCACAAGCAGTTCAATAGATCGCTGCAGCGTATCATGTCCGTCCGACAGATGGTAAATCGGCCCCTTAGTCTAAACTTCAAATGAGTAGTAGATTTTATTCTGACAAATTTCAATAATATGTCTATTTTCACTCCCCCTGTATCATGTGACAGCCTTCACCCAATCACAAATGCATATACGTATATCCTGTGAAGTCTGGCTCAGTAGGAGCTGTTGACTCAAAAGTGTAAATAGAAAAAGATGGAAGTAAACTAGAGAGTTGGTTAATATTGCTGCTCTATCTGAATCATGAAAGTTTATTTTTAACTTTAGTGTCCCTTTAAGAGACTTCCAAAAAGAGGAATATATATCCCCGGCCTCCACTGATTGTTTAGTATATAAGTAAGAGTAGTATTTTTCAAAGGCATCTGCAATTAGCAGGTATTTTATAAAGAGTACCTTGAAATTTAAGCTCTGCCAAAAATCTCTTAGTTGAATGGGCATTAACCAGGGAGGCCAAGCGTTTCCGAAAAATATATAATATGTAATATAATATTTACTATTCATTTTTAAAAGATTATATGTTGCCTCTTTCTGGAGAAACACATCAAATGCCTCTTTGGCCTCTATATATGTCATATCTAGACAGAATATTTGACTCACAGTGTGACTGATATGTGAGGGACAATCTCTGCTCCAGAGTCCAGTATGCTTGCTGGGCATTCAATGTAGATTAGACACAAAATACATTATATTACCTGCTAGGACAACCTTTGTAGTCTCCCAGAGAAATTCAGTAGTTGCAAGATGCACCAAGTTGTCTGTGTAAAAATCAGTCAAGCATTGCAGGAGATATACTTGGAAGACATCTTAGGTGAGAGATATCTAACAAAACGTCAAATATTTCTGTTGTTGACAGTTTTTAAAAATGAAGTTAAGCTCTACTGAGAGATGGTCTGTCCATTTTGACCTTATAGAGGAGGAATGCCGATATAAGAAATAAGTCAATCCGAGATAGTGAGGGAGATGCTCTCGAAATGCAGGTATAATCCTTTCCCTCCTTGTAGCATAATCACCAGACAGGGGAAGTCCTATATCACATATTCTATCACACACAGGGTTATGGGTTAAATTGAAATCCCCCCTATATTATGTCAGTTCCCAAATGTTTTGCTAGAACCTAGATGAGATGATCTCAGGATTCCATAAGTTTTTGTTTTGGGGAAAAATATTGCAAAGGGTATATAATCTTGTTTCTATTTTGGCTTCTGCTATTAAAAATCTACCCTCCGTGTGTGAAGAATTTCTACTGCTAGACGTTTGTCAAAAAGTATGGCCAGACCACTGCTAAAGGTGTTAAAGGGGACTTATGAAATTGTTCCCACCCAATCCTTTTTCAGTTTTTTCATGCTGTAAGTCAGTTTGTTGTGTCTTCGGCAAAAAAAAGCGATATCTGCCCACAGTCATCTCAGATAAGTTAGTATCTGTTAGATTATGTGAATAATCTAACAGACATTCAGATAAGGAGAAAATATCCTAAGAGGGAGCGTAAAAAGCAAAAAATGTGGGGGGGGGGGGTCGACAACGACAAACATAATGGTCCAATGTAGAAACTGACTCTATTCACAACATGACAAAAGAGAAAAATGTAAGAGGTTGGTCTCAAATATGTTGTGGACATTGGACCAAAGGAATACAGAAAATGGTTAATAAAAAGGAAATGACAACTGTCTGGCTGGAATGGGAATTGAGTTCACCTTTAAATACGTAATCCCAAAAAATGTTTTAAATACTGATTGCAAAATAAGGTGGCGCAATGTGTGATTGCTAATTCCCAATTCTTATTCCAAATATAAAGTATACACAATATATATATTTTATAATTTAAAATGTCTCCTATGTACTCCTGATATTGAGAAGAAATATATCAATGTTCATAAGTATAAAACAAATAGATTTATTAGCGATATGTTAAGAATACCAAATTGGCAACAGTCATTAAAATCACAAATTAAAAACTACAATATAAGCTAGACACCGGTGTCTAATATGTATCGACCATCAATATGTGAATGTATTAAACTAATCTAAAACACAGCATTCAATGAGAAGACTGTATCAATATAAGCAACACTGTTGCTAAACAGATATTAAGTTAGCATGAAATACTTGTCACAGTCTTACTGGATATCCTCAATTTTCCATGGTAATCGTAATTATCACTTTGTAAGTATATGCTAACTGCAGTTAATAGGTGAAGAATTCTTCAGCTTAATAGCCAAACAGTACCTTATATTCCAGTTTACAGTGCTCTGTAATAGATATAGTTGTAGATAGTGAAATGGAATCTCCAAAAATCGTGCGTACAGTCTCACCTAGGTGAAGTGATCCTTCGCTGTTTAAGACGGATCTCTGGACTGCTCGTGTGGGACCTCTATGGATCCTATCTTTACCTCCTCTCCTGTCTCTGTGTTTTTTAGATTTGTACGTCCAGTACTTAGCTTGAGAAAGCATTTCCCAGCCGAACCTGATACATCGATTCAAAGACACCGAACAAAGAGAGGACTGGGAAACGGTTCTTAGAGGAGCCGTACTGACAATCCAAAGACACGTCTTCAGCAGCAAAAAGGTCCATAAAGCGGAACCGCCACACCAGCGAAGTACTGAACATACAAATCTAAAAAACACAGAGACCGGAGAGGAGGTAAAGATAGGATCCATAGAGGTCCCACACAAGCAGTCCAGAGATCCGTCTTAAACAGCGAAGGAGCTTGTGTAGCAGAACTGCTACCTTAACCCTAACAGAAGGATCTGAGGTGAGACTGTACGCATGATTTTTGGACATTCCATTTCACTATCTACAACTATATCTATTACAGAGCACTGTAAACTGGAATATAAGGTACTATTTGGCTATTAAGCCGAAGTATCATTCACCTATTAACTGCAGTTAGCATATACTTACAAAGTGATAATTACAATTACCATGGAAAATTGAGGATATCCAGTAAGACTAAAAAAAAGAAAGATCCTATGCACGTCCAGGTCAGGAAACAATTCAACTCCAATTGTAAAAGGTATCAAAAATCTTTATTGAATTACTCTATGGGATAAAAAATATAGACTCAGCAAAGAGAAAGTTGAAAATAGTCTGACCGGTTTCGGCACAACACGGCCGTAGTCATAGGATGTATTTTTAACTTTCTTTTTGCTGAGTCTGTTATATTTTTTATCCCATGGAGTAATTCAATAAAGATTTTTGATACCTTTTACAATTGGAGTTGAATTGTTTCCTGACCTGGACGTGCATAGGATCTTTCTTTTTTTTACATTTGCCGTGGAACATGGGGATTCCACTTCCATCAGCACGCCCTGGCCTGCACGGGCTCCAGCTGGCCTTGACGTCATCATCACACTGAGAGGAGGTGTGCAGAGTAGTGAGAGGCTGAGCGGTGTGAGAAGGAGGCGCCAAGGAGGACGCACCCGGTATTTTGTAAGCCAAATATTCTGCGATCATTTTCACACAACACAGAGAGTACACGGAACACACAGTAACTAAACCTTTGACTTGTTTGTTTGCAATTATTGCATTTGATGGATAACGAAATGTTGCATTGAACTGCAGAAAGTTTTATGGCTGACAGCGGATATATAGATATATACCACGCTGGGCTAACAGATATAAATGTTTAACTGTAGTGGCTCACGGAAACCTGCCTAGGAAGCTATCGATTCCCTTTCTATATTTTGCTTAAACAGCTCTAACATTTGGATGTTAACCGTGTGAAGTGATGAGTGCTGTTGTGATAACAAATTTGGTATGTGAAAAATGCAGATCTTCTCACCTGGGCTTATGTGTTTAACTGAAAAGTTTATATACCTCCCTCATACCGCATGTCGAGAAGGTGACAGCCTCCCCAAGTACACAGGCTTTTTCTGAACTTTAATGCATTTTTGTTCTATTTACTATCCAGTAAGACTGTGACAAGTACATGAAATCTGCTCGATAGCTCAGGTCTGGTTAAACTGATTAATTTCAGCTTGCTTGGCTTTGCTGCAACACAAGCGGACAGCTCCACCTACTGGCTGTTTTAATCAATGCACTGCTTCTCAATGCTTTTCAATAGCAGTCACATGACTGGAAAAAAAGGTTGTTATTCTGAAACGGTGTAAATTGAACCGTTGTAAAACGAGGGCCACCTTTTCACGCTAACTTAATATCTGTTTAGCAACAGTGTTGCTTATATTGATACAGTCTTCTCATTGTATGCTTTGTTTTAGATTAGTTTAATACATTCACATATTGATGGTCGATACATATTAGACACAGGTGTCTAGGTTATATTGTAGTTTTTAATTTGTGATTTTAATGACTGTTACCCATTTGGGATTCTTAACATATCGCTAATAAATCTATTTGTTTTATACTTATGAACATTGATATATTTCATCTCAATAACAGGAGTACATAGGAGACCTTTTAAATTATAAAATATATATTTTGTATATATTTTATATTTGGAATAAGAATTGGGAATTAGCAATCACACATTGCGCCACCTTATTTTGCAATCAATACAGAAAATTGGACAGTAACGGAAAGATCCACAGCTGCCAGGAACTAACTAGTCTTAAAGGGATAGTCTAGTCAAAATTAAACTTTCATGATTGATTCAGATAGAGCAGGCAATTTTAAGCAAATTTTTAATTTACTCCTATTATCAATTTTTCTTTGTTCTCTTGCTATCTTTATTTGAATGTAAGCATAGGAACCGGTCCATTTTTCCTTCAGCACCTAGGTAGCAATACCAAGCGAACAAAGAAAATTAGATAATAGGAGTGAATTAGAAAGTTGCTTAAAATTGCTTGCCCTATCTGATTCATTAAAGGTAAATTTTGACTAGACTATCCCTTTAACTAGCTAGTCCTAATTCAGGATGTATTAAAATGGTAAAAACAAAATAACCCAAACTGAAACCCACAGAACATGAAGTTTTGTGAAAAGATACATGAAGTGTGCATAAATATCAATGATCTATTCTAGTATAGGGAATAACACAGCTATTCCAGAAATAAGCAATTCCAATATTAACCAAAGCGCATAAACATATAACAATATGTCAAATACAATTGAAGATGTGTATACAGAGGTGCAATAAAATGAGATATCAGGATTAAGGGCATTGGTATAATACATATAAAAGACCAGAATAGGAGCCAGTACATAGACAGGCGCTGCGTAAAATAAGCAATATTACTCAAATTCCCTAACACTTAACTAAAACCCAAATGTTGAAACACTTGAAAGTGATGCAGAATAGCTGTAAAAAGCTGACTAGAAAATATTACCTGAGCATCTCTACGTAAAAAAGGAAGATATTTTACCTCAAAATGTTCTAAGTATTCACACCCCACTGTAAAGAGACTTTAAGCATCCAATCAGGATGCTAGTCCCAGGACCAGCAAGGGAGGGTACATCTGGCATGTGCAGGCACAGTAATATTATTTTCTTTTTCAGTTTAAAGGGATATGAAACCTATATTTTTTTATTTCATGATTCAGATAGAGCAGGCAATTTTAAGCAACTTTCTAATTTACTCCTATTATCAATTTTTCTTTGTTCTCTTGGCATCTTTATTTGAAAAAGCAGAAATGCAAGCTTAGAAGCCGGCCCATTTTTGGTTCAGTACCTGAATAGCGCTTGCTGATTGATGGCTACAAGGTATACCTTGGAACCCTAGTAATAAAACACTTTGCAATATACTTACATTGTTTATTTTGTCCCATTTTCTATATGTCTGGAAACTGTGTAGTTTCCAATCCCCTGAGTTTCTATTAACTAATAGGTGCCTCATTAGAACCTTGGTTTCATTTATCTAATCTCTTCTGCTGAAGACAATTATGGACACATATAAAAGAGTCATTAAATAATGCAAACAGGGGCGTGTCTGGGCAGCGCTGTGAGAGAACGTGAAATCAGAGTCTGCTAGACTGAGATCAATAATCCGCCAATTACTGATGAAATCCGGCAGCAATCTTGTTGACCAAATATACAAATAGCCTTACAAATACTTGCTGATCCAGTGGATACCAAACTTTGTTGCATACATGAAGTCTACACTCTGATCCGGATCGTTGAGGCCTATGGTGGCGGCCTAGTTCAGAGACCTCAACACCCACCCCTAGTAACCTGGGTAAAATAGTTGAGTGTCGGTATCTATTTATTGGCAGTAATAATCTCCTGCTAACACCTAGATATTTGATTAGTATCCCAGCAGCTAATCAATTATCATCTATTTGGAATAAGAGAGAGAAAAAGAGAAACTTTCAGTCGCATAGGAAGCATACACCATACTACACTAAGATGTAGACTGACATCATCGCGGCGCTTGACACAATAGAGCGTGCCATGGACTTTCAGCTTAATAGCTTACTTTACCATATATCCCTTGTACGGAACAGAGCACCTGATGAGGACTGTCGACTAATCTCTCACCCTGGATCATTGCCAGTGGAATATGGGAGTGACCTACTACTGCTAGATTGCACTGAAATGCCTGACACCCAGTCTCTTACTGAACCCAATGTACCTAGGGAGCGGGCTAAGGGTGTTGTAGCTCCACTGGATCCTACTGCGAGGCAGCCGATCGTGGTGGGGACAGCGATCAGAGCTACAGTAGATGAGTACACAACATATATGTTCCTTCCCATATCCAACACAGAAGGGTCAACCTAGTTGTATTGTATAAAAATACAAGTGCTCTAAAAGCCACATTCTAAAGCAGCTCACTAACCCCAGGAACTGTTCCTTTATGTTGCCTTCTGTACATTGAGACTTGGAGAGAAAGAGGAGCGAATCTCCCAACAACTGTTTCAATCAGCTTACCAGCAATAGGAGTTGGTTAATGGTCTTAGCTATAAATTATTTTTATATTATTGTTTTTCTTTTTTCTTTCTCACCTAGGCACTGAAACGCCATTATAACATGTATGTGTCAGCTCTTGTGTCGAGTCCCCGTTCCATACTATTAGAAAAGTCCTCAGCAGACTTGTACACCAATTTTGTAACATGGATATGTTGTTTATGGACGCCTTAGTAATGCCCATTCTCTTGTTAAGATATTCTATGCACTTCACTTGATAGTTTTCTCTCTCCTAGACTATGTTCATGTTTGGTTTTGTTTTTAAGATTAAGTAATGCTGGGTACTTCTCTATATATAAATTTATATTGTCATCTACCCTAGACTAACTACTAGGAATTTAACTCATAAAAACATTAATGGTTTTACCTATGTTTTATATAGTATTGGAAACCCTTACTAAAAATCCACTCTCTCCTCCAAGTTCTTTCTAATATAGAAATGTATTGAGGTAATGAGGAGCTCAGAAGAAACTATAATACTTCAGAGCAAGCACCAGCTTTTTAGCAGCGCATATATGATTTTTGTTATGATCTGTTCTTTAGCATATGGGTTCCAAATGGTATAACTCTTTATCCTACATCTTATCATTATTACCGCTAAATCCAGTATACTATTCTAGCTACACAAACACATGAATTACAAGTGCCATTATAGCTTCTATATACAGCACTCTCCACCTACCTGTATATAGTTTTCACCATATATGATGTTATGGGTAGCCAACCATTTATAATATTATCATTTATAATGAGGATCCAGAGATGACTTTTATCTTGCAATCATATCATTTACCCATGACCCATCTATAGATAATTATTTCTATACCACCCTATGGAAATGTCATTACAATATCAGTTGCTAATTTGTATTAATTATATAGGTCCAAAAGTGACCATGCCAAAAGCTAATTTTCCTCTACATTATATAGGCTGCATTAGGTCCAAGAGTGACCATATGGGACAAGTGAGGAAACTTATGCAGAAAAGATTATAATGCTGAGGTTCCAGATGTCAACCTACTATAACACTCAGTATCACCTTACCTTCTATTTCTGACTGTTGTTAACATGTGACTTTTGTTCTTCCTGTTTATTTGGCTTGGAAATCCATTTTATGTTGTACTCTTCGCACAACCTCAATAAAAAATTATTAAAAATCAATAAATAATGCAAACAATGGCTGTGTGGAATATAGCAATGCTAAAAAGGGTTTAATTCCTGTGAGATAGTTGCTCACTTTTTGTGACCTTTTTTGTTCCTAATTGTCCTCAGCAGAAGATATAAATAAGGCCTCAACATAGTGGTGTCCATTACTTTATAGCACTGGTTTTCAAACCTTTTCAACGGGTTTCCCTAACAGGCCAGATTGTGAGGATATCTGAATTAGCGCATAGGTGAAATATTCAGCTGGTTTGTACCCCTGCTCTCACATTGCAAGGTAATGTACGCTCATTTCTTCAATATGTAAACAACTAATATATTTTAAAGAAATATCTACCTACTATTGTCAGGCTAAACTTGACTTTGAATGTATAAAAGTACATCACCACCTACCTATCTCTCTCTCCAGGCCCCTCAAGTCTACCATTGGGTCTATTGCGAACACAAATACATTTTTGTTGTTTAGTAAAAATTTGAATGTATGTGTATATATAAATAAATATGTGTATGTGTGTGTGTGTGTGTGTGTGTGTGTATATATATATATATATATATATATATATATATATATATATATATATATATATATATATATATATATATATACACATAAATATGTGTGTGTATCTATCTATCTATATATGTGTGTGTGTATAAATAAATAAGTGTGTGTGTGTGTATATATATATATATATATATATATATATATATATATATATATATGTGTATAGATAAATATGTGTGTCTATCTATCTATCTATCTATCTATCTATCTATATGTGTGTGTGTGTATAGATAAATATGTGTGTGTGTATCTATATATATATATGTGTGTGTGTGTCTGTGTGTGTATCTCTCTCTCTCTCTCTCTCTCTCTCTCTCTTTCTCTATATATATATATATATATATATATATGATAGCAAATGAAGAGCACTCTCACTTCGACTCCAACTGCCAGGGTGCAGACAGTAAAGTAATATATGTAAGCGATGGAATGCACTCACTGGTCTTTTTTTAAACTAACGTGAAGTTTAATGTAACGTTTCGGGGACCGTATCCCCTTCCTCAGACTATATATATATATATATATATATGTGTGTTTGTGTGTCTGTGTATATATATATATATATATATATATATATATATATATATATATAATGTGGTTTGCAGATATGACTTTAAAAAATACTTTTGAAATAAAGTTTTTCTCTTTGCTTCTCTGTCTAGTGAGGCTAATAATTCCAGTGGCATTCTGTGTACAAAACTAGATTTCCATTGACTCATCTGCGTGCCATAACTTTCTAGCCCCACTTATAGCACACATTTTATTCCACTAAATATAGCTATGTTAAGTAATGTCTTTTGTTTATTATTGAGGATGGAATCTGCTCTTTATATGCCAAAAATCATTTCTAGAACTTTCGTCCAAATTTCCTCTGTCACTAGACATTCTCAGAAGCAACGCTTAACATCTGTAGATGCCCATGATGGTTGTTTAAATTTTTAAAATTTTGGGATGGTGGTGTGCCACAGGATTTTTTTAATGTAAAAAAGTGTGCCACGGCAAAAAAAAGGTTAAAAATCACTGGTTTAGTGGATGTGCAAAGCAACTGTGAGAGTTACATATAATCTAGATAGGGATTGCAAAATGTACTTCTATTTGCCTCTGTTGTCAAATTTTCTTATTTCTCCTTGTAACCTTACATAGTTATTTTGGTTCAGCACCTGGGTAGCGCTTGCTGATTGGTGGCTAAATGTAGCCACCAATCAGCAAGTGCTAACCAGGGTGCTGAACCGAAAATGAGCCGGCTCCTAAGCTTAAATTCCTGCTTTTTCAGATAAAGATACTAAGCGAATGAAGAAAAATTTATAATAGGAGTAAATTAGAAAGTTGCTTAAAATGGCATGCTCTATCTGAATCATTAAAGAAAAAAAAGTTGGGTTTCATATCCATTTAACCCCTTAACGATCAGCGTTGTACCCTGTACGACAATGGTCGTTATGCCCTTAAGGACGTTGCTGCAGTCCTGGGCTTCACTCTGCCGCAATCTTGCTCAAAATAGCGAGATTGCGCTATTTCTGCATGCCCCCACGAGTGGGACACTGCAGAAATAGATTTGCAGAGTTATTGATGCAGAGAGGGCCACTCTCTGCATCACACAAAGGGGATCACAGAGAAGCATTTACAACCATTTGTGCCATGATTGCACAAGCTGTTTGTAAATAATTTCAGTGAGAAACCTAAAATTGTGAAAAAGTTAACGATTTTTTTTTATTTGATCGCATTTGGCGGTGAAATGGTGGCATGAAATATACCAAAATGGGCCTAGATCAATATTACTTTTGGTTGTCTACTAAAATAAAAATATATAGTTTTGATAGGTAAATATAAAAAAAGGCTCTATTTCTGTTTAAATGTAGTGATGGAAAAAATGCTCTGGTCTTTTGGGGAAATTTTTGTCTAAAATGCCTGGTCCTTAAGGGTTTAAGCAATCGGTATGGCTAAATTATACTAAAAGTATTTTACGTGCTGGTTTTGAGGTGGATTTAAGTGGGCGGGGCTATGCAATCCATAAATGGCCATGACTATGCTCCAAAGTGTCCCTGGAATGTTTTCTTTTCAAATGTTGGCAACTGTGTCTATAAGAAACAATAAGATTATCTAAATTCTAGAAGTATAATATTGCACATGCATTGCACTTAAAGGTTTGTGTCAACAACAGCATAAAATGACTAGTATTTTGTACATGTTGAGACTGAAAAGGATACAGTACCATATAAGCACTCTGGATTGTAAAACGTATATCTTATTAAAGTGTGGATGTCTGTAAAAACAACCTTTTTTCAACCTCTTTTAAAAATGGGTTATTAGTAAAAAACTAAGCTGTGTTGGCGTTTGGTTACGGACAATAATTTTTGGTTATTCACAATGTTCAGTGTGATATAGATTATATTGTATCACCCTTTAAATTAGGTGATTTATTATACCAGTATCTCATTATTAAAGCATTACAAGCAGTGCATTAAATAAACGGATCAGCATGTAAACACTGAACTGTTATTAATGTATTTCAGTAGTATATTCTCTACAAGAAATCTCAATATTAAACCATTTGACAAAATGTAGTGTTTAAAAAAAATATCTGTTCTGCTTTGTGTGCTAATTATGGGTGGGTGAATGTTTTGCAACATTCAAAAAATGAAACAAATTTTAAAACATTTGTTTGTTTCAAATTTTGAATGTTTGTACAACATGCTAGCATTTATTTAACACCTTAATGACTGGGCATTTCAGACTAAAACGTCCCCAGAGCATTTTAGCATTTTTTGCCATCACTCCATTTAAACAGAAATAGAGCCTTGTTTTTTTTATTTTTTATTTACCTATCAAAACTATATATATTTTTTAGTAGACAACCCAAAGTATTTATATATGCCCATTTTGCTATATTTCATGCCACCATTTTACTGCAAAATGCGATCATATTAAAAAAATTTGTTAACTTTTTCACAAACTTTGGGGCTCTCACTGAAATTATTTACATACCGCTTGTGCAGTCATAACACAAATGGTTGTAAAAGCTTATCTGGGACCCCTTTTGTTCAGAAATAGCAGATATATGGCTTTGCAATTGCTTTTTGGTAATTAGAAAGCAACTAATTGCAGCTGCGCACTACACTTTTATTAATACCGGCAGGTTAATTTTAGCTTTAGTGTTGAGATTACTCTCCCACTTGACACTTCCCACTCCCTGATCCCTCCAAAACAGCTCTCTTCCCTCCCTCAAACCCCAATGGTCACCCCATCTTAGGTACTGGCAGACAGTCTGCCAGTGTGCAGTTTTAGTCCTTTTTATTCAATTATTATTTCTTTTTAATGACACGATGAGTCCACGGATCATCTAATTACTATTGGGAATATCACTCCTGCCCTGCAGGAGGCGGCAAAGAGCACCACAGCAAAGCTGTTAAATATCACCTCCCTTCCCTCCCACCCCAGTCATTCTCTTTGCCTACGTTAAGAGCAAGGAGGTGGTAAAGTTCTTCAATCAAGAGTTTATTATTTTTAAAGTAGTACAAGATTGTGCTGCTTTGCCCTAGGGTGTAGCTATAGTCCATATCAGTCTCTTCAGTAGAGCAGTGGTGGCTTTAGAGCAATGGGAACTTGTGGGACATAATATTCACTGCGCCTCCCATATATTTTATGCTGCCCTAATTATGAAAGCCTGAGGGGAAATACTCAGTCTTTTTTGTTTCCACAGGTCTGTGTGAGGGAGAGGACCTCTCAAACCTGGTGAGCTGCCCTGCTGTTGGGCAGATTTGTGAGGTAAGTGCTGACTTTAATTATTTCTGGGAAGGCAAGTCACTCAGAAAAAGTGGGCACTTTATTTTCAAAGTACAAGGAAAGAAGGGGCTGTTTTAAAGCACTTTATTTTCACAAGGGACATTTTAACTCTCCTTACTGGAGAGGACTCTTAGACAGCCTTGTTATGCAGGCACTGGGGCTGAGATGGCTGCTTATTGATTAAACTCTGGCAGTTCCACTTCTCCCGGCAGTTAAACTTTAACAATTATACTGACCAAGTGATTGTTATTTTGAGATGCCCACGAGAGGTGGAGCTAAGTGAGGTGGTAATCTCAGCATTACGCGCCATTTTGCTTGCATCTGAGAGCAGAGGAGACTGAGTTTCAAGGGACTGCCTAGAAACGCATGATTTCCTGGAAGCATGCGATTCTAGGATCGGAACTCGACTAAGATCGTCTGCTGCTGGAGTCCGGATCGTTTGGCTGCTAAAGGGGACTAAACTCCGGTGTTGCAGGGCAGGTAGGCACCTCAGCATAGAGCTAAGGTGTAGAGGTGTTTTATTTTCTCTAATTTAACTGAATACCGCATTCTGCAGTTTGGAGTAAAAAAGTTGCGGTTTAAATGTTAAAGAGACAGTAACGTTTTTTCTCAATTTTTCTTTTTTATTAAAAATGTAACTTATTATTGCTAATTTGATCCATTGTCAGAATGGACCAAGAGGCTTTGCAAATTGTCACTTGCTCTTTGTGTTTTGATGCCAATGTGGAACCACCAATCCCTTTCTGTTCCTCATGTATTGAGAGGACTTTAAATTATAGGGATAGACTTTTTTCTGAGCCAACATGTTCCAAGGCGGACGTTGTTCAGGAGTCTATTGACAATGTTCAATATATGCCGCAGCTTTCTCCTCAAGCGTCCCAAAGTTTACCGCCCACACAAGCTGTGCCCTGCACTTCCTCTCTAACTCCTTCTGGGGTTTACGTTGCAAGACATTGCTTCTCTCATGTCTTCTGCAGTTTCTGATGCGTTGTCTGCTTTTCCCATGTTACAGGGAAAGCGTAAGTGGAAAAACAGACATTCAGTAAGCGAGGTTTCTGATGCAGTTGTTGCTATTTTGAATGCCCCCTCCCAGAAGCCTGAGGAGGAGGATACCTTAGTAGCATCTGAAGGTGAAATTTCAGATTCTGACAGTTTAATTCGTCTTGCTGATACTGAAGTTGTATCTTTCCGCCTCCAAGCAGGAACAGCCTAAACCTTTCTTGAGACCCAATCAGTCTTGGAATAAAGGAAAACAATCCAAGAGGCCTGCTATTGAATCAAAGACAGCATGAAGGGCATGCCCCCGATCCAAAACCGGATCTTGTAGGGGGCAGACTTTCCTTCTTTGCTCAGGCTTGGTTCGAGATGTTCAGGATCCCTGGGCAGTAGAAATAGTGTCCCAGGGATACAAACTAGAGTTCAAAAGTTTTCCTCCCAGAGGCAGGTTTCTGCTTTCAAGATTATCTGTAGACCAGACAAAAAGAGAGGCATTCTGACATTGTGTACGGGACCTCTCCGACCTGGGAGTAATAGTTCCTGTTCCGATGCAGGAACGCGGTCTGGGATTTTATTCCAATCTGTTTGTGGCTCCCAAAAAAGAGGGAACCTTCAGACCTATTTTAGATCTCAAGAGTCTAAACAAATTCCTCAGAGTACTGTCCTTCAAGATGGAAACTATTCATTCCATTCAAGAGGGTCAATTTATGACAACTGTGGATTTAAAGTATGCGTACCTACATGTTCCCATTCACAGGGATCATCACAAGTTTCTAAGGTTTGCTTTTCTAGACAAACACTTCCAATTCGTAGCTCTTCCTTTTGGTCTTGCCACAGCTCCCAGAATTTTCTCAAAGATTCTGGGATCTCTGTTGGGGTGGTTCAATTACAGAATATTGTAGTGGCGCCCTATCTGGACGACATCCTGGTCCAGGCGCCATCCTTTCAACAAGCAAGGTCCCACACGGAAATGTTGTTATCCTTCCTACGATGTTACGGGTGGAAGGTAAATTTGGAAAAGAGCTCCATAGTTCCAAATACAAGGGTAACATTCTTGGGAACCATAATATATTCCCTATCAATTAAGATTTTTCTGACAGAAGTCAGGAAATCAAAGATTTTCGATTCTTGCCTAACGCTTCAGCCCGCTCCTCGGCCATCAGTGGCTCAGTGCGTGGAGGTAATAGGGCTGATGGTGGCGGAAATGGACATCATTCCGTTCACTTGTTTCCATCTCAGACCTCTGCAGCTAGACATGTTCAGTCAATGGAACGGAGATTATGCGGAATTGTCTCCATGAATACTACTGAAGCAAGAGACAAGGGATTCTCTTCAATGGTGGTTGTCTCAGGATCACCTCTCCCAGGGAACCTGCTTTCGCAGACCCTCTTGGGTAATTGTGACAAGAGACGCCAGCCTTATAGGATGGGGAGCAGTCTGGGGCTCCCTAAAGACTCAGGGAGTTTGGACTCAGTCAGAGTCTGTTCTATCTATAAACATTCTGGAACTAAGAGCGATCTTCAATGCTCTTCTGGCCTGGCCCCAGTTAGCCTCGGGCCAGTTTATCAGGTTCCAGTCGGACAACATAACTTCAGTGGCTTACATCAATCATCAGGGAGAACGCAGAGTTCCTTGGCAATGACTGAGTAGCCAAAATTCTTCCTGGGGTGGAAACCCACTCTTGCTGTCTGTCAGCAATACACATCCCAGGGGTGGACAACTGGGAGGCGGACTTCCTGAGCAGGCAGACCTTTCACCCGGGGGAGTGGGAACTCCATCCGGAAGTGTTTTCCAGCCTGATTCTCAGATGGGATAAGCGGGAAATTGGATCTCATGGCATCTCATCAGAATTCCAAGCTTCCAAGGTACAGATCGAGGTCCAGGGACCCTCAGGCTGTACTGTTAGAGACGCCCTGGCAGTACCTTGGACCTTCAGCCTAGCATACCTATTTCCTCCGTTCGCTCTTCTTTCTCGGTCATTGCTCGAATCAAGCAGGAGAGGGCGTCGGTGATCCTCATATCACCGGCTTGACCTCGCAGGATTTGGTATGCAGATCTGGTGGACATGCCGTCTCTTCCACCTTGGAGACTTCCGTTGAGAATGGACCTTCTACTTCAAGGACCCTTCCTTCATCCAAATCTAGTTTCTCTGAATCTGACTGCTTGGAGATTGAATGCTTAATTTTATCCAAGCGGGGCTTTTCAGAATCGGTCATAGAGACCATGATTCAGGCTCGTAAACCTGTAACTAGAAAAATTTACTACAAGATATGGCGTAAATATCTCTATTGGTGTGAATCCAAGGGCTACTCTTGGAGTAGAGTTAGGATTCCTAGAATTTTGACTTTTCTCCAAGAAGGTTTGGAGAAAGGATTATCGGCAAGTTCCCTAAAGGGTCAAATATCTGCCTTGTCTATTTTGTAACATAAGCGTCTGGTGGACATACCAGACGTGCAATCTTTTTGTCAGGCCTTGGTCAGGTTCAGGCCTGTGTTCAAACCAGTTACTCCTCCATGGAGTCTTAATTTAGTTCTTAAAGTTCTTCAAGGGGCTCTGTTTGAGCCTATGCATTCCTTAGATATTAAGTTGTTATCTTGGAAAGTTTTGTTTCTTGTTGCTATTTCTTCTGCTCGTAGAGTGTCAGAACTCTCGGCATTGCAGTATGAGTCTCCTTAACTTATTTTTTATTTGGATAAGGTAGTTTTACGTACAAAGTTAGGATTTCTACCTAAAGTAGTTTCTGACCGGAACCATAATCAGGAGATTGTTGTTCCTTCCTTATGTCCTAATTCTTCTCAGAAGGAACGGCTTCTGCACAATTTAGAAGTGGTACATGCTCTAAAATTTTACTTACAGGCGTCTAATGATTTTCGTCAGTCTTCTGCCTTGTTTGCAGTTTTCCCGGGAAGACGTAAGTGACAGAAAGCTACAACTACTTCCCTTTCCTTTTGGCTGAAGAGTATTATTATTCGTTTTGCCTATGAAACTTCTGGACAGCGTCATCCAGAGAGTGTTACGGCTCATTCCACGAGGGCTGTTGCTTCCTCACGGTCATTAAAAAATGAAGCTTTTGTGGAACAGATTTGCAAGGCTGCAACTTGGTCCTCTCTTCACACTTTTTCAAAATTCTACAAATTTGACACTTTTGTCTCGGCTGAGGCCGCTTTTGGGAGAAAGGTTCTTCAAGCAGTGGTGCCTTCCGTTTAGGTTCCCTGTCTTGTCCCTCCCTTATCATCTGTGTACTCTAGCTTGGGTATTGATTCCCAATAGTAATTAGATGATCCGTGGACTCATTGTGTCATTAAAAAGAAAAGAAAATTTATGCTTACCTGATAAATGTATTTCTTTTTTGACACAATGAGTCCATGGCCCGCCCTGTTCTATAGACAGGTTGTTGGTTTGTTATAAACTTCAGGCACCTCTGCACCTTGTTGCTTCCTTTCTCTCCTTTACTTCGGGCGAATGACTGGGGTGAAAGGGAGGTGATATGTAACAGCTTTGCTGTGGTGCTCTTTGCCGCCTCCTGCAGGGCAGGAGTGATATTCCCAATAGTAATTAGATGACCCGTTCCCTCCCTCCCCCCTCCAGCAATGGATTGCCCACCCGCCTCCCTCCTAACCCTCCCACACCACCAACCATCGTCACCATCGCTACCCGATGCAGATAAGGACACATAGTGTCTCTCTCTGCATCGGTCACTCTGCAAGTCTATTTCTACACTGCCCCATTTGTGGGGCATGCATAAATAGCGCAATAATGCATATTCAAATGCAAAAAATATTAATCAATATATTTGTAATAGTATTTTTAATGTTCTCTAAATTTAATATTCAAAATATTAGATATTCAAAAAAGAAAAAAATTGAATCAATATATTTGTATCTATTATGTATCATTTTACTACATTTCCTACCACATGAACCATTGAGCTTCTGAAAAGTATTTGTTAAATCGAATGTTACATTTCAAATTTTAATTGTGGATGTTAGATCTAATTATGAACATTCGAAAACTAAAGTAACATTCGAAAACCAGAAATAACATTAGATTACCGAATTTTAATGGATTTTCATTCTTAACATTCGATTGTCCAAAACGAATATCCACTGGACTTTTCATTCTACCAAACGAATTGCACTTACAGCATATTCCCCATCCCTAGTGCTAATCATCCATTGTGCATGTTTACTGTTCACCACAGATCCTCATATAAGAAGTGCCCATTAACCTCACTCCTCCTTTGACATGGTTTGCTGCAAACCTTTTTTTTTTTCAAAAGGTGAGGTGCTGCGATTACTGTGGCTTGTTATCATTGGTGTCAGACCATGTCTGCTGCTGTTTCCACAACGGATCCAATCCTGATGACATCACAGCCATCCTTGCATTTCATGGGTGGCCAAGAATGATTAAACCCTAGGAGCAATCATCAGTTATTAATATTACAATTAAAAACATAAATTATGCTTACCTGATAATTTAATTTCCATTGTTACGAGGAGAGTCCACGGCTTCATTCATTACTTGTGGGAAATACAGAACCTGGCCACTAGGAGAGGGCAAAGACACCCCATCCAAAGGCTTAAATACCTCCCCCACTCCCCTCATCCCCCAGTCATTCTTCCGAGGGAACAAGGAACAGTAGGAGAAATATCAGGGTATAAAAGGTGCCAGAAGAAGAAACAAAAGAAATTTAGGTCCGCTTAATGGAGAACCAGGCGGGAGCCATGGAATCTCCTCGTAACGATGGAAATGAAATTATCAAGTAAGCATTTAGTTATGTTTTCCATCTAATATGAGGAGAGTCCACGGCTTCATTCATAACATGTGGGAAACAAATACCCAAGCTCTAGAGGACACTAAATGAAAAACGTGAAGATAAAAAGGAGATGGACCCTATTCTGAGGGCACCACAGCCTGCAAAACCTTTCTCCCAAAAGATGATTCAGCCGAAGCAAAAACATCAAATTTGTAAAACCTTGTAAAAGTATGTAAGGAGGACCAGGTAGCTGCCTTACAAATCTGCTCCATGGAGGCCTCATTCTTAAAGGCCCTAGAAGAAGCCACAGCTCTAGTTGAGTGAGCCATAATCCTCTGAGGAGGCTTATGTCCCTTAGCCAAAAGGATAGGGAAGTAGAAGAAACCTTCTGCCCCTTGCGTTTCCCGGCATAGACAAAAACAAAGCTGATGTTTGTCTGAAATCCTTCGTAGCCTAAAGATAGAATTTCAAGCCTCGAACCACATCCAAGTTATGAAGTAACTGTTCCTTCGAAAGAAGAAGGTTTAAGACACAAAGAAGAAACCACAATTTCCTGATTAATGTTGCGATCAGACACAACCTAAGGGAGAAATCTTAGTCCAGTGTGAAGGACAGACTTATCTGCATGGAAAACCAGGTAAGGAGGCTCACATTGCAAGGCTGCTAATTCAGAGACTCTGTGTGCAGAAGCAATGACCAGCAGTAAAAGAACCTTCCAAGCCAGGGTCTTTATATCAAGAGAATGCATAGGCTCAAACGGGGGCCCCAAATTCAAACTCCAAGGAGGAGCAGAATGTCTAAACACAGGCTTGATACTGGACAGAGCCTTAACAAAAGACTGAATATCAGGAAGCTCAGCAAGCTTTTTGTGTAACAGCACAGATAGACCCGAAATCTGTCCCCTTAAGGAACTGGCGGCAAGTCCCTTCTCCAGACCATCCTGGAGGAAGGAAAGAATTCTGTATATCCTGGTCTTGTGCCAGGAATATCCACAAGATTCACACCAGAGTAAGTAGGTCCTCCACACCTTATGATAGATGCGAAGGGTGACTGGCTTTCTGGCTTGAATGAGAGTATCAATCACCCTCTCAGAAAATCCTCTTCTGGCTAAGACTAAGCGTTCAATCTCTACGCAGTCAGCCTCAGAGAATCTAGATTCTGATGCACAAAGGGGCCCTGTACCAGCAGATCCCTACAAAGGGCAACCTATTTGGAGGGGACGATGACATCCCCACTAGGTCCACAAACCACATCCTCCGTGGCCACGACGGAGCAATCAGAATAGTTGACGCTTGCTCCTGTTTGATGCGTGTCACTACACGAGGTAGAAGTGGTAACGATGGAAAAATGGAATGGAATCCCCAAGGCACTGCTAAGGCATCTATCAGTTCTGCCTGGGGATCCCTGGACCGTGATCCGTATCTGGGTAGCTTGAAATTGAGTCTGGACGCCATGAGATCTATCTCCGGAGTCCCCCAACTGTTGCAAATCTCCGCAAACACTTCAGGTTGAAGAGACCATTCCCCCGGATTAAAGAATTGTCTGCTGAGAAAGTCTGCTTCCCCGGGATGTGGATCGCTGATAGCGAGCATTCGTGGGCCTCAGCCCACTCCAGAATCCAAGATACTTCCCTCATGGCTAGGGAGCTTCTCGTTCCCCCATGGTGGTTGATGTAGGGCACCGAGGTAATGTTGTCCGACTGGAATCTGATAAACTTGGACGAACCCAGGAGAGACCAAGCCTCAAGAGCATTGAAGATTGCCCGAAGTTCTGATGTTTGATCGGGAGAAGAGACTCCTTCAGATTCCACCTGCCCTGTACCTTCCTGGCAACCCAAACCACTCCCCAACCTGAGACTCGCGTCTGTAGTCACAATCTCCCAAGATGGTCTGAGGAAGGATGTCCCCTGGGACAGCTGGTCTGGACGGAGCCACCAAGAGAGAGAGACTCCCTCGACCCGTTGTCCAGAGAGATCAGTTGGGGCAGGTCCGAATGATCGCTGTTCCACTGCCTCAGCATGCACAGCTTAAGAGGCCGGAGATAGAATCTGGCGAATGGAATGACATCTATAGTGGATACCATAAGCCCAATCACCTCCATGCACTGGGCCATTGATGGCCTTGAGGAGGATTGATAAGCAAAACAGCTGGAGACAATCTTGCAACGTCTCTTGTCTATTGAGATTCCATGAGATTGCAGAAGAAGGAGAAGAGCACTTGAGTGGTCCTCTGCCAGCTGGCAGGACGGAGCCTGAACCAGAATGTCATCCAGATAAGGAGCCACTGCTATCCCTCTGGATCTCGCCACCACGAGCAAAGCTCCCAGAACCTTTGTGAAGATTCTTGGAGCAGTAGCCAGCCCGAAGGGAAGAGCTACAAGCTGGAAGTGCTGATCCAGAAAGGCGAACCTTAAGAACCTGAAGTGATGCTTGTGTATTGGCACATGAAGGTAAGCGTCCTTTAAGTCTATCGTAGTCATAAACTGACCCTCTTGAACTAGGGGAAGTATAGACCTTATTGTCTCCATTTTGAACGATGGAACCGACAGAAACTTGTTTAAGCACTTGAGGTCTAGAATTGTGCGAAATGTGCCCTCCTTCTTTGGTACACAAAAAGGTTTGAATAGAACCCTAGACCCCGTACAATTACTCCTAGAGAGAAGAGATCCCTCATGCACTCCAGAAAGGCAAACCGTTTCTCTGGATTTGATGAGAGATTTGACAAGAGGAATCTGCCCCTGGGGGGATGAGTTTTGAAACCTATCCTGTAACCCTGGGTAACAACTTCCAGAACCCAAGGATTCTGTACGTCTCTCAACCAAACCTCAGTGAAAAAAGAGAGTCTGCCCCCTACGAGATCCAGAGACGGATCGGGGGCTGCCCCTTCTTGACAATTTTGTCTCTGCGGACTTCTTGCTCTGCTTGGCTTTATTCCAAGACTGAGAGGTTTTCCAAGATCCCCTGGAATGCTTGGTCTTCGCGGCAGGTTGCTGTCATTGGGACTTGTCCGAATGAAAGGGACGAAAATTAGCACCCTTAGGTTTGTTCTTCTTATCCTGCGGTAGAAAGGCACCCTTTTCCCCCGTGACCGTGGATAGAATCTTTCCGTTAAACGGAAGGGAAAGCAATGTAGATTTGGACGTCATGTCAGCACAAACCATGACTTCAACCACAGGGCCCTCCGGGCCAGAACAGAAAAGCCTGATGTCTTGGCATTCAAGCGAATAATCTGCATATTAGTATCACAAATAAATGAATTAGCTACCCTCAGGGCCTTAATTCTTTCATTGATCTCATCGAGGGGAGTCTCCACCTCGATAATTTCTGACAGAGAATTGCACCAATAGGTAGCGGCTCCCGCAACCGCAGCAACCACGGCTGCAGGTTGAAAAACGAACCCCGTGTGCTGGAACATTTTTCTTAACAGGGTCTCTAATTTCTTATCCATGGGTTCCTTAAACAACAAACTATCCTCAAGCGGGATAGTTGTGCGTTTAGCGAGCCGGGAGATAGCTCCATCCACTTTAGGGATAGATCCCGACAATTCTAGCTGAGAACCTGGAACAATTTTTTTAAACGAAGAAGAAGGGTAGAAAGACGAACCAAGTCTCTCCCACTCATTCTTAATAATAATCCCCATCTTTACGGGAACCCAGAAAGTCTGGGGTACTACCCTGTCCTCGTAAACTTTATCAAGCTTAGGAATAGAAAGTTCCTCCGGTAACTTTGGTTCCGGAACCTCTAGAGTCGCTAACACCTCTTTTCACAAAAAGCGTAAGTTCTACATCCTAAACCTAAAGTCTGGTTCCTCCGCAGCCGTAGGTTTAGAGGCCGCAAATTCCGACCCAGAGAGAGAGTCCTCCGAAGTATCGGAATCCTCAGCATCAGCGAATAATCTAGTCTCAGATACATCCAACAGAGTAGATGACCCCTGGGAAGGATAGCAATGTTTAACCTTTCGCTTGCACTTGGCCGGGCGAGGTAAAGCACTAATGACCGCAGATACCGCCGTTTGCAACTGCAATCGGGCGGCAACGTGGCTCCTCCAGCAGGAGGATTAGAAGTGCACTGGGGAGCTGCATGTGTAATCTAAGATCAATGAAGGGAACGCACCTCAGGGGACGGAGACCCCTCAGAGGTGGACAGCTCAGTGGTACTAAACATCTTATTTCTTTTAGATATCACTATTTTATCGAGGCATGTGGAACATAGTTGAGCAGACGAGTATAACAAAACCTCTTTACAATAAACACAGGCATTAGATTTAGGTAAAGAGGGAGTACCCTCTAACATATCAGAGTCCTCCATAGATTGCGCTTTAACAAGAACTACAGAAAAACAGTAAATAGCACCTTTATACTTCCAATGGCCGGGGCACTGACCACCTCCTATGAGTATGACCTAGGCCCACAGAGAAACTCTTTTTCATCTCCTGCAACCGACGGTCAGGAAAAGGAAGGGAAAGAGGCCACACCTGGTCACATGGAGAACCGTGCAGGACCGCCCCCACAGCCAGGAAAAAAGCATGCCAACTAAACAGGCTGCACAGTAATCAAGGAAGGAAAAAACCTGACTGTTCCACATTGCCAGAGCCACATCTCACACATATCGCAGCAAAAAAAACACAATAAAACAATCATGTATACACCCCCCCCCTCCCGTTCAATAATCATCTTCTGGAGATATTAACCCTTGATTCTATACAGATAAAGGAGTCACACTGTGACCCTGTCTTCTTGCGTTATCATTACAGATATTAAAAAATGAAACAATCTTACCAGAATCCACGCTCTGGAACAGGAACACGGCCTCTCAAGTTTGACAGTGTGTAGCATCGCTCCTGACATAGACTTGAGTGAAGAAAGCAGGCAGTGAAACTCATCAACACTGATTGCTTAAGGAGCTGTTAATACGAGTCTGGATGGTTTCGCAGAAAGACTCTCCCTGCATCTCCAGACCCTAACATTCGTCAATGCTCTCACTAAGAGGCTGACAAGACTACTTAAAACTCCAGTCCCGTTCTGAAGAGTACTACCCTCTATAAGAAACTACTCCGAAATCTTCCGACACTTCTCTGCCATCCTCCTGTGACGAAAGGCAAAGAATGACTGGGGGATGAGGGGAGTTGGGGAGGTTTTTAAG
Source organism: Bombina bombina (assembly GCF_027579735.1). Taxonomy (NCBI): domain Eukaryota; kingdom Metazoa; phylum Chordata; class Amphibia; order Anura; family Bombinatoridae; genus Bombina; species Bombina bombina. The sequence continues at coordinate 780,874,061 of NC_069500.1, read as the reverse complement.
TCTTTGGCTGGGGTGTCTTTGCCTCCTCCTGGTGGCCAGGTTCTGTATTTCCCAATAGTAATGAATGAAGCTTTGGACACTCCTCGTATTAGATGAAAATAGTGGTGTAGACTTTTATTTTATTTTTAGAATGCCCTCTTTATTTTTATGTGCACTAAATTGATGTATATTTTGAATGTGATTTGATACCTTATTACCTGACTCTTTAAAGGGATACTGAACCCAAACTTTTTCTTTCACGATTCAGATAGAGCATGCAATTTTAAGCAACTTTCTAATTTAATCCTATTTTAAATTTTTCTTCATTCTCTTGCTATCTTTATTTGAAAAAGCAGGAATCTAAGCTAAGGAGCCGGCCCATTTTTGATTAAGAACTCTGGATAGCGCTTGCTCATTGGTGGATACATTTAGCCACCAATCAGCAAGCGCAACCCAGCTGCTAAACCAAAAATGGGCTGGCTCTTAAGCTTAGATTCCTGCTTTTTCAAATAAAGATAGCAAGAGAACAAAGAAAAAATTATAATAGGAGTAAATTAGAAAGTTGCTTGCATGCTCTATCTGAATCATGAAAGAAAATTTTGGGTTTATTAATTTATCCCTTTAATACAAACCACATGTGATGGAGCACCTCAATTGGTGCAAATGGCACAGTCTGGGATCTATAACAGTCACCCAGCAGACCGACCTCCCGAATTGTTACAGGGTCTGTATGAAATAGAAAGCACAAAAAAGCCTATATGGCCTAGTATTGTATGGCTGGAGTGATTCCACACCAGATTATTATATAAAATTTTAAACTCACATTTGGTGAAGCATCTCCAATGATGCTATAGAGACAAGCTGGGATCAATTCAGTCACCCAACAGACTTAAACCATGGCATACAGCATACAATAGTCCTCTTGATGGTCAATAGGTCAGTCATATCCTCAGATAATAACCAATGACTGAATTGATCCCAGCTTGTCTCTATAGCATCATTGGAGATGCTTCACCAAATGTGAGTTTAAAATTTTATATAATTATCTGGTGTGGAACAGCAATGGGGGCCAAGTTTGCCCCCTCCTACGCCAACCTATTTTTAGGTTGGTGGGAGTTCTTCCACATCTTTGGGGATAGAAACATCTATAAGGATAGAATCGTCATGTATGGCAGATACATTGACGATCTCCTTTTCATCTGGAAGGGTGATCCCAGAGACATCATAAGTTTTGTGGAAGGCTTAAACGACAATGATGTGGGTTTGAGCTTCACCCATGAACACAATTCCACTTCTATTAATTATCTTGATTTAGTATTGACAGGCACAGAAGACAGCCGGGTCAGTACTAAAGTATACAGAAAGCCCATTAGTGGCAACAAATTGTTACATGGTAGAAGTTGCCATCCAAGGCATACGGCAGCAGCTGTAGCGAAGGGCGAATTTATTCGCCTTAAAAGGAATTGCTCTAAAGATGGAGATTACCATCAGGAGGCAGCTGCCCTAGAACAGAGACTTAAAGAGAGAGGCTATCCCTGCAAAACTGTTAGAAAAGCCAGAATGCAGGTAGAACCTTTGACCAGAGAAAACTTCCTTAGAGGAAGAAAAAAACAGAAAGAGGACTTTAAAGGTGTGACATTTGTCACCAGTTACAGTGCTCAGTTCCCTGAAATTGCTAATATAATACGCAAACATTTTCCCATTTTGGCCGCCGACGAAAAATTGATCGGAGTGGTTAAGAAAGGAATTAGGTGTAGTTCAAGGAAATGTCCCACTTTGGGGTCGCTACTATCACCCACAGAACTAAAATCACAAACTAAAACCCAGAACACTTGGATGACAAGCAGAGGCATGTATAACTGCGGTCACAAGAAATGTAAACCATGCGAATATTTGGAGAAAACCAAAACTTTTAAGTCTCATGTGACAGGGGAGGTGTTTCAAATTAAGACTTGCATGAATTGCACCACTACGAGTGTGATATACATGCTGACATGCCAAGTGTGTAGAGTACAATACATAGGTCTCACCTCTAGGGACATTAAAACTCGGATACGTGAACATATATCTACCCTTACGAGAGGCAAATCACAAACACCCCTAGTAAGACACTTCACAGAAAATCACAGAGGTAATATTGACACACTAAAATGGTGTGCAATTGAGGAAGTGAAGGTTCCCAAAAGGGGAGGAGATCTTGACAAACTCCTAGCTAAAAGGGAAATGTTCTGGATTCTAAGACTCAGAACTAGAGTGCCAGAGGGTCTCAATTCCAGATACGACATAATAAACTACTGGGAGTGAGATAACCCTATGGCAGACTGTGTAGGAAGGCACATATATGTGCAGTAGGACATGCAATAATGCATGTCTGAGAAGTGCATGATATCAATTTCCAAAGAATAAAAGTCCCCAAAATCTTTGTAATTTAAATGTGTCCGGTCACTTTGTAATTGTCCCACAACAATCGCCATTGTAATTAACTTCATAAGATAGATATATATGGCAAATTGCTAGTAATGGTGGATATATTTGTAAATTTATTTATTGTTGTAACTACAAAAAATAACAACAATATCATCAGGGGCAGGGTTAGTCCAACAGTTATAAACGCAAATTTATAAATATAATATTTAATTTCACAAACATACAAGTGTTATTTATAGGAAAACATATACATTGTGAAAAATTATCCTGTTGACTAAAGCCCTCTCTCTTCTTTCTTCTTTTATTCTTAGTGTTAATAAGATACATCACACCACTATGCACTTACAAGTGAATAGGGAATATACAAAAGGTTCAAGTAGGTGTTGCATGTATTCCCCATATGCACATCATTAGAGGTAGGAGTGAGCGCATTTTTCAACCTATCAGCAGTATTTTAAGTGTTTTTAAGGACATGTAGGATAGACACACACCAGGCTATGATTACGGCAATCTGCCGAAACGCGTAAGCCCGTGTGCTGCGCTCTCTCCTCACATTCATGGCAGTTGTCATTGTTCTTTGCTAACAGCATTTTAAGCATTTCGAATAAAGATTATATTTTTTATATTGGAGTGTGGTAATGTACCTTTTTTTTGTGGAATCACTCCAGCCATACAATACTAGGCCATATAGGCTTTTTTGTACTTTCTATTTCACACAGACCCTGTAACAATTTGGGAGGTTGGTCTGCTGGGTGACTGTTATAGATCCCAGACTGTGCCATTTGCACCAATTGAGGTGCTCCATCACATGTGAGTGCAATTATATAGCAAAATCTACCATTCTTTGGAACCTACAATATTGGGCCATGTGGCGCCTCTGTTTCTGTTTGATATTTTAGATTGCTGTAATTGGATCCTGGCCTGGACCACCACAGATTGCTGCCTTTGTATTCTACTATCAAGATCCTTATAAAGGACAATATAGTTATTATCATCACTCAATATCTATCATATTTGAGTGATATACAACTGTCCTGATCAACATTGTGCCTATTTTTCCGTACAGTGTAATTTATTTGTATTCTATCTTTATTATATATATTAGTTTTTATATATCTTATCAATTATATATATCTGTACCTATAGGTGCATTATATGGTAATATATCATTTATCTTTCTATATTGCATATCATCATATAGATACAATTGTCTATTTAGGAAGCTATAACCATATAGGTTGCTCTCAAGGGCGCCCCCTATCATTTTTTATAGCTAAACATAGAAGCTAGATTTAGTGCTGTATGAGTATGGCCCCTTGTTTGAAATTTCAGAAGGGCTTAATGTCTTTGTTAAAGGGACACAGAATTAATTATAAAAAAATGGAACTATTAATTTGAACCAGAGTGCACTTTGTAGAATTCAGAATCCCTACCCTTGGTATGAGCAAGGGTTATTTATAGCTAACTGTCCACAGTAGAGAAGATAAGATAAACAACAATCAAGATGCTTTTCAAGGGTGTGTCCCTTGATTGCAAAACAGTGCAAATTTTGCCAAAAGGAAAAAAAAATGTTTTTAAAACACTTATTTTACATACAGATCCCATTGTGTTTATGTGAGTATAGGTGTGTGTTGTGTGCTCACAGATATGCATGTGAGTAATTGCCTTTTGTTTAGCAAGAAAATACTGGTCTGATGTCAATATCAGTAAATGGGTTAAGTGCTCCTTCCTTTTCTTCATTTGTGAGTAGATTGCAATTCTGGTCTGGACAGGCAAAAGCCTTAGGGGGCAAAACAGTAAATGAATAGGTACAGCAATTTGCCTAATGATGAACAACTGTCATCCCTTTAACGTCTCAGTAATAAATATCCCTTTGTAAAGAGGGGAGAGCTTCAGTTTTCTGTTGTGCAGCTGTCAATGATTTCTAGGTCAAAAGTTTTCGTTACTAGGGACGCCTGGCAGGTTGTTTTGCTGTACAAAGAGATTGATTGAAATTAGCCAGTTTATGTTCCTCATGTGTTATTTAACCTAAGGTTTACCCTTATCTAAATACCTTTTTATGTCTATTTAAATATGAACCTTTGTATCATTATTGCTTTTATTGATCTCTTCTGGAGTCAGTTGCTTATTCAGGTTTGATGCAGCCCTAGGCAGAAAAAATCTTCTACTTCTTCACACGCATCCATTTTATTTATATTTGCCTCGTATGAATTTTGCAAAAATGATCAAAGGATTATTATTAGCTGAGAAGCTGCTTTTGTGCTACTCTAATATATGAGATGTGGCTCTGAAGTTACACTTAACCTCTTAGCTACCAGAGAAAATTGCAATGCTGTATTATTATTTAATTATTATTATTATTATTAATAATAATGTGTAAGGGGACGTGAAAATCAAAAATCCTTATTCAGATAGATTAGTATCACATTGAACACACAGGGAAAAAGATCAGTAACCATGGTTATTAACCTCCTCTTACACAAGGTCATCTTGCAAATCTGGCCTGTTAGTGTGCCCTAAGGGCTGGGACTGAGAAACACTGCAATTTAAAGAGACTTTTCAATTTAGCTCTATTATCAGATTGACCTTGTTCTCTTGGCATCAAGCATATCTAGGTATCTGGGTGCTAGCTGGTGATTGGTGGCTAGACACGTACCCCTGTTTTCACTGGCTCACCAGATGTGTTCAATTAGGTCGCAGTAGGGCATTGCTGCTCTTTATCTATCCAACTTTAGCTATGTATTTAACCCCTTTTCAGGACACGTTATATGCAAGCAAAAGTGCGATAATAAAATGCTCTAAGACAGAGCATTTTCTTTTTACACTTTTTTGACCTTTATAAAATGGAAATTTTAAATGCACAGTAGTGCTTTTGAAATTTGAACTTGAAGTATTTTTACAATATGCTTGTGGTTTTACTAATAACAGGAATTATCATGGTTTCTGTGATAACTCCTACAGTGTAAGTGACCAGCTGAGCATACACTGGTATATATACACTCACCGGCCACTTTATTAGGTACACCTGTTCAATTGCTTGGTAACACAAATTGCTAATCAGCCAATCACATGGTAGCAACTCAATGCATTTAGGCATCTAGACAAGGTGAAGACGATTTGCTGAAGTTCAAACCGATGGGCTGGTCTGAGTATTTAAAAAACTGCTGATCTAGATGGATTTTCATGCACAACCATTTCTAGGGTTTACAGAGAATGTTCCGAAAAAGAGAAACTATCCAGTGAGCAGCAGTTGTGTGGATGACAATGCCCAGAGGAGAATGGGCAGACTGGTTCAATATAATAGAAAGGCAACAGTAATGTGGGGGATATTTTCTTGGCACACTTTGGGCCCCTTAGTACCAAATGATCATCGTTTAAACGCCACGTCCTACCTGAGTATTGTTGCTGACCATGTCCATCCCTTTATGACTACAGTGTACCCATCTTCTGATTGCTACTTCCAGCAAAATATTACACCATGTCACAAAGCTCAAATCATCTCAAACTGGTTTCTTGAACATGACAATGAGTTCACTGTACTCCAATGGCCCCCACAGTCACCAGATCTCAATCCAATAGAGCACCTTTGGGATGTTGTGGAACGGGAGATTTGCATCATGGATGTGCAGCTGACAAATCTGCAGCAACTGCGTGATGCTATCATGTCAATATGGATCAAAATGTCTGAGGAATGTTTCCAACACCTTGTTGATTCTATGTCACAAAGAATTAAGGCAGTTCTGAAGGCAAAAGGGTGTCCAACCCGGTACTAGCAAGGTGTACCTAATAAAGTGGCCGGTGAGTGTATGTTCATATAAATATGATCAATTTCACACTCAATTACAACATGTTTAAAAGTTAGGGAATTTCAAAACTGGGTTCCTATTGAGAATAACCACAGTACTATGCCTATACATTGTATTTAGAGTTTAATGTCCCTTTAATGATGGCCTAGGTTCCAATCGTTTAGAGTTTGCTGTCAGTGGCGTCACTAGGGTTGGTGTCACCCGGTGCGGTAAGTTATGGTGTCACCCCCCCCCAGAAAGCAGACACACACAAAAACACAGGCAAACACACATACAAACACTCAGACACACTTAAAACATACTCAGATGCACACATAAACACTCGGAAACACACTCAGACACACACACAAAAACGCACACACAAAAACACTGAGACACACACACACACACACACACACAAAAACTCAGACACACACTTACAAAATATGTTAACTGCACTGCATTAATTATAAAGCGCATGCCTAGAGCTGCTCCCTGGCTCAGCAGAACATCAAATGAAAGATAAACAGAGCACTCTAAAAATAAATCACTGAAGAAAAGGTTTAGGCGCAAACTATGAAAATTCTGCTCTCTGACTCTGTTCCAAGTCTGTCAGTGCACAGCCCCGGGCCGCGTGCCTACCGCTTCTTATGGCCAATCACCTCTGCACTCTGCCCACCCCCAGACCCCCGCCCGCCCTCCTACCGGTTCAGTGTGCACTTAGTGTACCGTAACCGTAATGGTCTGGTGGGCATCATACGTGGCTCCTTCACTTTAAAGACAGTGTCAAACAGTCATGCAGTCAGGTGCCAGGCATCCCCTCATGATTTGCCAGTTCCCATTTAGAGAGACAGCACAGCAGTGAGTGACTCCACTGCTCCACATGTCACTGAGCAGTGAGCACAGATAGGCAGGCAGGTTTAGCCTAGCAGCGCAACTTTGCAAGCCCCACGGCACGCCCACAACATTCATAGCGAAATTGGGCAGGGGAGAAGCAAAGTACAAACAAGCAAAAGCAGCCGGGAAAACTATTTGTTGAAATTGCAGCACTGGCTCAGGGGGCAAAAAAATTGTGTGTCTACATCTTCCCCAGTCCCACCAATGTTCACAAATGCCAGCCTCTAATAAAAAAAATCTATGCATCTCAACATTGTATTTCTTTGAATTTCAATAAAATTAAAAAAAAAATTTTTAATTTGCATCTTTTTTAACAACAGTATTGCAAACCATTTGAAGTACTTTTTTTTTAAAACATTTTTTATTTAGCTACCCGAATGAGGTCAGTGATAATTCTGGAATGTCTGGACTCCCTATGTTTGATTTGAAAAACCTAAATCTCATGCTTTTGTATGTTTATTTTTATTTTTTTGCATAGCAAGAGTTATTTCTTATATTGACTGTTTATTGATATCAACAGTTCATTATATTTGAGATGCTCAAACTATAAGTGACCAGTTTGTGGCCTGCTGTAGCTCCAATGTAATACAGCTCACTATAACTTTCTATGGTAACTGTTATTACCTAATAGTGATAGTATGCTATCAGGGTCACTAGTATGTGCTGCAGCCCACTATGTTTCCCACTGACTCATTACTTACAATGAGTCCTAAAAGCAGTTATACGCCTGGGTTCATTTTCATACAACAGCTTTTAGCTAAAACTTAAAGGGACATGAAACTCCAAAATTGTCTTTCATGATTCAGATAGAGAATACAATTTTAAACAACTTTCCAGTTTACTTCTATTATTTAATTTGTTTCCTTCTCTTGTTATCCTTTGTTGAAAGGTTTATCTAGGCAAGCTCAGGTGCAGCAGAAAACCTAGGTTCTAGCTGTTGATTGGCTGACCCATGTGTTCAGTTAGAAACCATTAGTGCGATGCTGCTCCTTCCACTAATGATACCAAGAGAATGAAACAGATTAGATAATAGAAGAAAATTAGAAAGTTGTTTAAAATTGTATTCTCTATCTGAATCATGAAAGAAAAATTTGGGGTTTCATGTCCCTTTAATGCAGCAGATCAAAAAGAAAAATATTCCTCCCTTTGAGTTACTCCCCTGATTTTGCTTGCTGTGTATACCTTTCTGTTCTGCCTGCAAGTCATCACCTTGTCATCACCATTCAGGGGGATTTCTGATTTTAGCTTTAGGCTTTTATCTTTACCGTAAAATACACTTGAGAATTCTGATAACAAATGTATGCCTATAAGACTGGTATGCACCATAACCACTTTAAGACAACTTTGTAGTGTAAAAGAAATCACATGCCATGACACATACATTTTATTGTCATGCTGTGTTTGCAGCAAGGTATTGATGGAGAGTGAGTGTCCCCTCTCTATACCCTTACCTGGGAGTACCTTGCCTATACGAGGACGCTGGAAATAATCGTGACCTCAGACGCCAAAACTAATGGTGCTGGATACTGTGGTTGGCAAAGCTCGTAACACAGGAATAGACTAGGAGTGGGATAAAGGCAGATTGTGGACACTGATTACCCGCATTTTATATGTAAGTGCTGATGCGTTTTGCACTTTTGTTATCAATAAATATTAATGATTCAGAGCTGCACTTGTCTTGTGAAAAAGTTACCTTGGTGTGCTGCCTGTCAAGTGTGATATTTTTTCCATTCTACCTCATTAAAGGGACATTAAACACTAAAGGCTAGATTACAAGTGGAATGCTAATTTATTGCGCACCTGCAAATGGGCAAATTTGCCCGTTTGCGGACGCGACATAAATAGCCAGCCATTACAAGTGGCTGGTTAATGCTACTACAAGCTTGCAGTAGCAATTAGAATGTCTTCCTTTTTCAAGTCTTATATACATATATCTTTATGTGTTAATATGTGTATATACACATATTAACACATAAATATATATGTATATATATTCATATATATTTAAAATTTGCTGCCATCGCTGCGCAACGTACCCCCTTTGCTGCACTAGTTCTCATGCCGTGTCTCGCGGCATGAGAACAAGGGCCCCATTGGAGCCCATGGAAGTGTGCTCTATTGAGTACATACATTCCTAGCTATTGCATGCGCTGTTATTATGAGTGGAGCACAAACATTGCACTCGCAAAATCACAATTTTGCGCTCCACTCTTAATCTGACCCTAAATAAATGCTAGATAGAATGATGTATTCAAAGCAAAGATTAGCCTGAAAATAATATGCATACACATTTTATTAATTATATTAGTTTCTTGAATATTGGAAACAATTAACTGTAATATTTTAGTGTCCATTATGCAAGAGTGCTAATGTGTTGTAACCTAGGTTAACTTATCTGCTGAGCCCTATTGGTAACCGTTATACATGAGCTACTAGTCTCCTGATTTAAAATTCAATATTTTATTTGCACGTGTTAAAAGCAAATGGAGAGGTCGCGCCTTACATGTTTCGGCTTGGGGCCTTAATCATAGACTTGACCCCTCTTAAAAAACACAGAACTTTTAAAATCATACTTTAATCCCCATTGGTTAGAGTCTTCTCATTTGACTAGAATGTTACTAAATGTAAGGTTGATTAACCCAATTAATATTAATTGGGTTAGTCTACCTTAAATTTAGTAACATTGTTGAAAGTGCAATTGAATTTCACCTGACTTCAGAGCCCTGATTTGTAACTTTTATGCTTGAATAAAATGTGTCACAAACAACATCAAAAATACATTTCACAGTACAGTTACACTCATAATAACACTGTCTGAAAAAGTTATAAGGGCTCAAAAAAACCAAGGTCTCAGGTGTTAAGAAAAAAAAGGCACGTGGAGGGCTTTAACATAAATATATATATATATATATATATATATATATATATATATATGTGTTTTATGATTAAATAAAACATATTCTGGTATGAGAAGAACATTGGAAAGTGGAATATTAATGTTTCATATCGGGTTAACGCTCTTGAGAAAATGCAATCAGGTTTGTGCGCGAATAGGGTGTTCGTTTTTTCACTTTTCACGTTTCGTTGAAGTCTATCGGTTGAATACATTAATGCGATCACGATATTGTAAATTTGGCCTTCTGCGCACGTGGGATTTAGCGTGCGAGTGAAAACACTTTACTTTCCATTTGTAATACGCACAGTTACCAATGCGTGCAAAAATTCAAGGTCGAGCAGAGTTAAGGTGCAAGCATGAGCGATAATTAGCGCTCCACTCATAATCTAGCTCATGGTTAATGTAGTTTGTAGTGGTTAAACACATATTAAAGATGGATCAGTAATACAAAAGTTACATGCTCTATTAAATTTTATTATGTAAATTTGTATTAGAATGTCTTTTTAAATGCTAATAAATACTACACACATTTATGTCAAAAATTACTTTAATAGGACATGAAACCCAAACCTTTCCTTTCATTTTTCATATAGAGTTTACATTAAATAAAAACAACTTTCCAATTTACTTCTACTATCAAATGTGCTTCTTTGTCATTCATGATATTGTAATAGTGTATCTTTACTGATAAGCTTGGTAAGCTGTTTCTGACAGTTGCCAGTTGGTTAGTTACTTCCTATAAAAATAAACTGAGGTGACTACACCTCAATTAACCCTGACTATAGAACTTCCTCTCCCTACCCCTCAATTAACCCTTACTATAGAACTTTCACTCCCCACTCCTCAGTAAACCCTGACTATAGAACTTCCTCTCCCTACACCTCAATTAACCCTGAGTATAGAACTTCCTCTCCCCACACCTCAGTAAACCCTGACTATAGAACTTCCTCTCCCCACACCTCAGTTAACCCTGACTATAGAACTTCCTCTCCCCACACCTCAGTAAACCCTGACTATAGAACTTCCTCTCCCCACACCTCAGTAAACCCTTACTATAGAACTTCCTCTCCCCACACCTCAGTAAACCCTGACTATAGAACTTCCTCTCTCTACACCTCAGTAAACGTTGACTATAGAAATTCCTCTCCCCACACCTCAGTAAACTCTGACTATAGAACTTCCTTTCCCCACACCTCAGTAAACCCTGACTATAGAACTTCCTCTCCCCACACCTCAGTAAACCCTGACAATAGAACTTCCTCTCCCCACACCTCAGTAAACCCTGACTATAGAACTTCCTCTCCCTACACCTCCTTAAACCCTGACTATAGAACTTCCTCTCCCTACACCTCAATTTACCCTGAGTATAGAACTTCCTCTCCCTACACCTCAGTAAGCCCTTACTATAGAACTTCCTCTCCCCACACCTCAGTAAACCCTTACTATAGAACTTCCTCTCCCCACACCTCAGTAAACCCTGACTATAAAACTTCCTCTCCCTACACCTCAATTTACCCTGACTATAAAACTTCCTCTACCCACACCTCAGTAAACCCTGACTATAGAACTTCCTCTCCCCACACCTCAGTAAACCCTGACTGTAGAACTTCCTCTCCCCACACCTCAGTAAACCCTGACTACAGAACTCCTCTCCCCACACCTCAGTAAACCCTGACTATAGAACTTCCTCTCCCCACACCTCAGTAAACCCTGACTATAGAACTTCCTCTATAGTAAACCCTGACTATAAAACTTCCTCTCCCTACACCTCAATTAACCCTGAGTATAGAACTTCCTCTCCCCACACCTCAGTAAACCCTGACTATATAACTTCTTCTCCCCACACCTCAGTAAACCCTGACTATAGAACTTCCTCTCCCTACACCTCAGTAAACGTTGACTATAGAACTTCCTCTCCCCACACCTCAGTAAACTCTGACTATAGAACTTCCTTTCCCCACACCTCAGTAAACCTTGACTATAGAACTTCCTCTCCCCACACCTCAGTAAACCCTGACTATAAAACTTCCTCTCCCTACACCTCAATTTACCCTGAGTATAGAACTTCCTCTCCCTACACCTCAATTAACCCTGAGTATAGAACTTCCTCTCCCCACACCTCAGTAAACCCTTACTATAGAACTTCCTCTCCCCACACCTCAGTAAACCCTGACTATAAAACTTCCTCTCCCTACACCTCAATTTACCCTGAGTATAGAACTTCCTCTACCCACACCTCAGTAAACCCTGACTATAGAACTTCCTCTCCCCACACCTCAGTAAACCCTGACTATAGAACTTCCTCTCCCCACACCTCAGTAAGCCCTGACTACAGAACTCCTCTCCCCACACCTCAGTAAACCCTGACTATAGAACTTCCTCTCCCCACACCTCAGTAAACCCTGACTATAGAACTTCCTCTATAGTAAACCCTGACTATAAAACTTCCTCTCCCTACACCTCAATTTACCCTGAGTATAGAACTTCCTCTCCCCACACCTCAGTAAACCTTGACTATATAACTTCCTCTCCCCACACCTCAGTAAACCCTGACTATAGAACTTCCTCTCCCTACACCTCAGTAAACGTTGACTATAGAACTTCCTCTCCCCACACCTCAGTAAACTCTGACTATAGAACTTCCTTTCCCTACACCTCAGTAAACCTTGACTATAGAACTTCCTCTCCCCACACCTCAGTAAACCCTGACTATAAAACTTCCTCTCCCTACACCTCAGTAAACCCTGACTATAAAACTTCCTCTCCCTACACCTCAATTAACCCTGAGTATAGAACTTCCTCTCCCCACACCTCAGTAAATCCTGACTATATAAATTCCTCTCCCCACACCTCAGTAAACCCTGACTGTTGAACTTCCTTTCCCCACACCTCAGTAAACCCTGACTATAGAACTTCCTCTCCCTACCCCTCAGTAAACCCTGACTATAGAACTTCCTCTCCCTATACCTCAGTAAACCCTGACTATAGAACTTCCTCTCCCTACACCTCCTTAAACCCTGACTATAGAACTTCCTCTCCCTACACCTCAATTTACCCTGAGTATAGAACTTCCTCTCCCTACACCTCAGTAAGCCCTTACTATAGAACTTCCTCTCCCCACACCTCAGTAAACCCTTACTATAGAACTTCCTCTCCCCACACCTCAGTAAACCCTGACTATAAAACTTCCTCTCCCTACACCTCAATTTACCCTGACTATAGAACTTCCTCTACCCAAACCTCAGTAAACCCTGACTATAGAACTTCCTCTCCCCACACCTCAGTAAACCCTGACTATAGAACTTCCTCTCCCCACACCTCAGTAAACCCTGACTACAGAACTCCTCTCCCCACACCTCAGTAAACCCTGACTATAGAACTTCCTCTCCCCACACCTCAGTAAACCCTGACTATAGAACTTCCTCTATAGTAAACCCTGACTATAAAACTTCCTCTCCCTACACCTCAATTAACCCTGAGTATAGAACTTCCTCTCCCCACACCTCAGTAAACCCTGACTATATAACTTCTCCCCACACCTCAGTAAACCCTGACTATAGAACTTCCTCTCCCTACACCTCAGTAAACGTTGACTATAGAACTTCCTCTCCCCACACCTCAGTAAACTCTGACTATAGAACTTCCTTTCCCCACACCTCAGTAAACCTTGACTATAGAACTTCCTCTCCCCACACCTCAGTAAACCCTGACTATAAAACTTCCTCTCCCTACACCTCAGTAAACCCTGACTATAAAACTTCCTCTCCCTACACCTCAATTAACCCTGAGTATAGAACTTCCTCTCCCCACACCTCAGTAAATCCTGACTATATAAATTCCTCTCCCCACACCTCAGTAAACCCTGACTGTTGAACTTCCTTTCCCCACACCTCAGTAAACCTTGACTATAGAACCTCCTCTCCCTACACCGCAGTAAACCCTGACTATAGAACTTCTTCTCCCTACCCCTCAGTAAACCCTGACTATAGAACTTCCTCTCCCTATACCTCAGTAAACCCTGTCTATAGAACTTCCTCTCCCTACACCTCAATTAACCCTGAGTATAGAACTTCTTCTCCCCACACCTCAGTAAACCCTGACTATAGAATTTCCTCTCCCTACACCTCAGTAAACCCTGACTATAGAACTTCCTCTCCCTACACATCAATTAACCCTTAGTATGGAACTTCCTCTCCCCACACCTCAGTAAACCCTGACTATATAACTTCCTCTCCCCACACCTCAGTAAACCCTGACTAGAACTTCCTCTCCCTACACCTCAGTAAACCCTGACTATAGAACTTCCTCTCCCTACACATCAATTAACTCTGAGTATAGAACTTCCTCTCCCTTACACCTCAGTAAACCCTGACTATAGAACTTCCTCTCCCCACACCTCAGAAAACCCTTACTATAGAACTTCCTTTCCCCACACCTCAGTAAACCCTGACTATAGAACTTCCTCTGCCTACACCTCAGTAAACCCTGACTATAGAACTTCCTCTCCCTACACCTCAGTAAACCCTGACTATAGAACTTCCTCTATAGTAAACCCTGACTATAAAACTTCCTCTCCCTACACCTCAATTAACCCTGAGTATAGAACTTCCTCTCCCCACACCTCAGTAAACCCTGACTATATAACTTCTCCCCACACCTCAGTAAACCCTGACTATAGAACTTCCTCTCCCTACACCTCAGTAAACGTTGACTATAGAACTTCCTCTCCCCACACCTCAGTAAACTCTGACTATAGAACTTCCTTTCCCCACACCTCAGTAAACCTTGACTATAGAACTTCCTCTCCCCACACCTCAGTAAACCCTGACTATAAAACTTCCTCTCCCTACACCTCAGTAAACCCTGACTATAAAACTTCCTCTCCCTACACCTCAATTAACCCTGAGTATAGAACTTCCTCTCCCCACACCTCAGTAAATCCTGACTATATAAATTCCTCTCCCCACACCTCAGTAAACCCTGACTGTTGAACTTCCTTTCCCCACACCTCAGTAAACCTTGACTATAGAACCTCCTCTCCCTACACCGCAGTAAACCCTGACTATAGAACTTCTTCTCCCTACCCCTCAGTAAACCCTGACTATAGAACTTCCTCTCCCTATACCTCAGTAAACCCTGTCTATAGAACTTCCTCTCCCTACACCTCAATTAACCCTGAGTATAGAACTTCTTCTCCCCACACCTCAGTAAACCCTGACTATAGAACTTCCTCTCCCTACACCTCAGTAAACCCTGACTATAGAACTTCCTCTCCCTACACATCAATTAACCCTTAGTATGGAACTTCCTCTCCCCACACCTCAGTAAACCCTGACTATATAACTTCCTCTCCCCACACCTCAGTAAACCCTGACTAGAACTTCCTCTCCCTACACCTCAGTAAACCCTGACTATAGAACTTCCTCTCCCTACACATCAATTAACTCTGAGTATAGAACTTCCTCTCCCTTACACCTCAGTAAACCCTGACTATAGAACTTCCTCTGCCTACACCTCAGTAAACCCTGACTATAGAACTTCCTCTCCCTACACATCAATTAACCCTTAGTATGGAACTTCCTCTCCCCACACCTCAGTAAACCCTGACTATATAACTTCCTCTCCCCACACCTCAGTAAACCCTGACTAGAACTTCCTCTCCCTACACCTCAGTAAACCCTGACTATAGAACTTCCTCTCCCCACACCTCAGAAAACCCTTACTATAGAACTTCCTTTCCCCACACCTCAGTAAACCCTGACTATAGAACTTCCTCTGCCTACACCTCAGTAAACCCTGACTATAGAACTTCCTCTCCCTACACCTCAGTAAACCCTGACTATAGAACTTCCTCTCCCTACACATCAATTAACCCTCATTATAGAACTTCCTCAGTAAGCCCTGACTATAGAAATTCCTCTCCCTACACCTCAATTAACCCTGATTATAGAACATCCTCTCCCCACACCTCAGTAAACCCTAAGTATAGAACTTCCCCACACCCAAACAGGGATCCCTCTATGCAATTAACTCTTACTACGGAACCCCTTATTCAATTATCTCTAAGCATAAATCCCATTTATAATTTCCCATATGTCCCTGCATGCCATTCATCCTAAAAACTATTCCCCCATGTTATTAATTGTAACTGCACATACCACAGCCCTAATCACAACTCTAATTACTGTCCTATCTCCAAACTAATATTGCAACACATATGTCACTCCTCCCTATTGATACCCCCACTGCAGATCTCCCATACTCAGTCCTCGCCAAATAAATATCTTTAAAGGATTTCACAACACATAACCACACAAAACTTAAAGAAAGCCCCCAGAAAATAAACTCTTTATCTCTGACTTGCGTTGCTACTATTCAGCATCTTCTGCTTGCAGAATCAGGATCACTCAAATTATTTTTGATCCCATAGAATAACTACTATACAGTGTTCCCTCTTCTTGATTGGTTAATAGTAGATATATAAAGCATCACTTCTGTCTCCCTGTTTGGACTAGAGGGACAATTGGCCCCTCATTTGAAAGAAGGGAGTACGTTGCAGGTGATTTCTGTAAAAATGGCAATTACCTGCAGTAGCATTTATAATGCTGCTGTTTCACCAGAGTCCCTATCTCACCTCTGGTTTGGGCTAGAGCTACAAATGACCCCTCATTTGAAAGTTCATATCCCCTCTTTCAAATAAGGGGTTACTTCTCCTCCTAGGATTCAGGTGATCACCATTAAAATTGGTGGCCAACTGCCCCACTAGAAGCAAAGTGATTTCTAGTGGTGGGGGAGAGGGCTACTAAAGAGCCCCCTATCTCCTGGTCTGTTGTAATTAAATGGGTATAAAACCCCTCAAGTGCAAGAGGAAATTCCTTTTTTTAAAATTTTCAGGTGATCACCATGGTAATTGTAATCACATGCCCATAGTAGACTATATTTGAGGAGGGGGCACTTTTAGAGTCTAACCCATAAAACACAAAGGTTAAATAGATGACAGATTACAAGATGGGATATCCTCTTTCCAGTATAGGGTCTCACACCCCTGGCATTAGTAGGTGATTGCAATTTTTATGCCTTTCACCTAACTAATGTCACAATAACAACATATCATAAAAGAGTGAGGTTTAATGAGTAAAGGGTTTCATGTCCTTATAGTTATGAAGTGATTGTTATAGTGAGATTGATAACCTGACAGTAACCACTTGTCTCATTTATTTGTACTGCTGGTGTTAAAAGGACACTATACCCAAACATTTTCTTTCATGATTAAGGTAGAGAATATAATTTTAAACAACATTCCAATTTACTTCTATTACCTAATTTGCTTTATTCTTTAGATATACTTTAATGAAGAAATAGCAATGCACACAGTGAACCAATCACAGGAGGCATCTATGTGCAGCTACCAATCAGCAGCTACTAAGCATATCTAGATATGCTTTTCAGCACAGAATATCAAGAGAATGAAGCAAAATAGATAATAGAAGTAAATTAGAAAGTTGTTTATAATGGTATGCTCTTTCTAAATCATGAAAGAAAAAAATTGTGTTTCATGTCCCTTTAACACGAACACTAGAACATAGTTTGTCTGAACTTACAGAAAAAAAAGTAAGAATATATGAAAGAACTGAGGGAATGTAAAAATGGGTGATATTTTGTGAAATTCTATATAAGATGACTTTTGGTACAACTATTTTATGGGATTTATTTTGTTTATTAAATATGATTTGCTATGTTGAATGATTTTGGACAGGTATAGGAACATGCATACAATTTTAGAATAGGTTAAACTACCCCTCTGGTATTTCAGAATTTTCGGTTATTTTAAATGTATGTAATATTTATATGGTTAGATATTTTATACCTACTCTGCATAAATTACAAGATGGTGAATAGTGACAAAAATGCATTTTTTTTGCATTTAATATAGTGTCATTTTTGTCATATTATTATATTTCTGCAAACTAAAATTATGTTCTAAAAATGCTTGGTCTGTTGAAAAAAAAAAAGAGGTATAATTTGAGTGGTAACCCACAGAAAGAAAAGTTAAAAGTTATGTGTCAATGCAATAAAGGCCAAAAAGCTAAAAAAAAACATCTAGCGCAGGGGAGTGAAAATGGCCTAGCAGTGAAAAGGTTAAAGGACAACTAAATATAGTATAATTGACAGATACACAATAAAAAAGACAATGCAAAAGCACTTACTTTTAATTTGATATGAGCATGCAGTATATTTACTGGCAAATTTCAAGGTTAATTCAATTTTCCATCAGCCAATAACAAAATGCATATACATATACACTGTGCACTTTTGCATATGCTCAGAAGTAGCTGGTGCCTCAGAAAGTGTGCATACAAAACCAACGTGCATGTTTTGATAATGGAAGTATATTGTAACTTTGTTAGGTGTACACAAAAGGTTGTGAGTGAACAGCAACTGGGTGAAATAAACAGTGACCAGATAGTGATGGTCCCACAAACTTCCAATTCTGCTTCTCATCAAAGTAACAGCAACCACAAAAGCTTATTATCTGTCACTGTGGATGTTTCATTAGTTATTTTTGGAACAGAAATTAATCAAGAGGTGAAATTTTTAGCATTATTCTGTATATAACTAACACTGAATGTTGGGATAAGGTTGGGCTATATAGGGGGCAGGGCATACTGGGGGAGGAGAAGGATAGCACTTGACTGAGGGGCCCCAAAAATGTATCTTGTCCCAGGCCCCACACAAACTAAGGGTGGCTCTACTGCAGGCTGTGCCTCTACACATGAATAGTGCTGCTGAACAGCTCTATTCATGTTCCTCCCTGCACACCCTGCAGCATGTGTAACTCATAACTGTTCAGTTTAACATGGCTGTGGGAGCAACCCTAATTTCTATGTCTACATCTCATGGGTTCCATGTATCAGTTTAGGGCAAGATGGTTTTCTCTCATTGGGAAGCCAGTGAGCTTATTAATGTCACTGGCATTTATACAGCATAACACTGTATGTTATGGGCCCCATCAGTGTGTGAATAAAAAAGTATAAACAAGAGGAGATATTTATTGTGAAATATGTGGGCACCATGGCACCTATGATGGATGCTCACTATTTCATAGCATTGGTGCTTTATTTTCAGTGTTTGAGCATTTATGTATATCTCTTTTACTTTATCAAAACCTGATTATTTATATTAAAGGGACCCAATTTTTTTCTTTCGTGATTCAGACAGAGCATGCAATTTTAAAGTACTTTCTAATTTACTCCTATTATCAAATTGTCTTCATTCTCTTGATATCTTTATTTTAAAAGCAAAAAATGTAAGTTTAGATGCCGGCCCATTTTGGTGAACAACCTGGGTTGTTCTTGCTGATTGGTGGATAAATTCACCCACCAATAAACAAGTGCTGTCTAGGGTCTGAACCAAAAATTGGCTGGCTCCTTAGCTTAGATGCCTTCTTTTTCAAATAAAGATAGCAAAAGAATGAAGAAAAAATGATAATAAGAGTAAATTAGAAAGTTGCTTAAAATTGCATGCACTGTCTGAATCATAACATTTATTTTTTTAGTCCAGTGTCCTTTTAAGAAGTGAATTAATCTAAGACGTTTTTTAATGGACACTTAGCCCCACCTACTGGTGAGTAGATGAACTTATTCAACCAACCACAAATGCTTTCTATATTAGTTGTGTCCGATTGAAGTAAGATCTACTTTTTTTGTGAACTATATCAGTGTTGTGCACAATCTTATCTACAGGGAGTGCAGAATTATTAGGCAAGTTGTATTTTTGAGGATTAATTGTATTATTGAACAACAACCATGTTCTCAATGAACCCAAAAAACTCATTAATATCAAAGCAGAAAAGTTTTGGAAGTAGTTTTTAGTTTGTTTTTAGTTATAGCTATTTTAGGGGGATATCTGTGTGTGCAGGTGACTATTACTGTGCATAATTATTAGGCAACTTAACAAAAAACAAATATATACCCATTTCAATTATTTATTTTTACCAGTGAAACCAATATAACATCTCAACATTCACAAATATACATTTCTGACATTCAAAAACAAAACAAAAACAAATCAGTGACCAATATAGCCACCTTTCTTTGCAAAGACACTCAAAAGCCTGCCATCCATGGATTCTGTCAATATTTTGATCTGTTCACCATCAACATTGCGTGCAGCAGCAACCACAGCCTCCCAGACACTGTTCAGAGAGGTGTACTGTTTTCCCTCCTTGTAAATCTCACATTTGATGATGGACCACAGGTTCTCAATGGGGTTCAGATCAGGTGAACAAGGAGGCCATGTCATTAGATTTTCTTCTTTTTTACCCTTTCTTGCCAGCCACGCTGTGGAGTACTTGGACGCGTGTGATGGAGCATTGTCCTGCATGAAAATCATGTTTTTCTTGAAGGATGCAGACTTCTTCCTGTACCACTGCTTGAAGAAGGTGTCTTCCAGAAACTGGCAGTAGGACTGGGAGTTGAGCTTGACTCCATCCTCAACCCGAAAAGGCCCCACAAGCTCATCTTTGATGATACCAGCCCAAACCAGTACTCCACCTCCACCTTGCTGGCGTCTGAGTCGGACTGGAGCTCTCTGCCCTTTACCAATCCAGCCACGGGCCCATCCATCTGGCCCATCAAGACTCACTCTCATTTCATCAGTCCATAAAACCTTAGAAAAATCAGTCTTGAGATATTTCTTGGCCCAGTCTTGACGTTTCAGCTTGTGTGTCTTGTTCAGTGGTGGTCGTCTTTCAGCCTTTCTTACCTTGGCCATGTCTCTGAGTATTGCACACCTTGTGCTTTTGGGCACTCCAGTGATGTTGCAGCTCTGAAATATGGCCAAACTGGTGGCAAGTGGCATCTTGGCAGCTGCACGCTTGACTTTTCTCAGTTCATGGACAGTTATTTTGCGCCTTGGTTTTTCCACACGCTTCTTGCGACCCTGTTGACTATTTTGAATGAAACACTTGATTGTTCGATGATCACGCTTCAGAAGCTTTGCAATTTTAAGAGTGCTGCATCCCTCTGCAAGATATCTCACTATTTTTGACTTTTCTGAGCCTGTCAAGTCCTTCTTTTGACCCATTTTGCCAAAGGAAAGGAAGTTGCCTAATAATTATGCACATCTGATATAGGGTGTTGATGTCATTAGACCACACCCCTTCTCATTACAGAGATGCACATCACCTAATATGCTTAATTGGTAGTAGGCTTTCGAGCCTATACAGCTTGGAGTAAGACAACATGCATAAAGAGGATGATGTGGTCAAAATACTCATTTGCCTAATAATTCTGCACTCCCTGTATACATTGAACTGCAGTTATAAGTCCTTTAGAATACACATCACTCCACCAAGGCTGTGATTAAATGCACAATACATTCTTATGTATTTAGAAAGATAAAAATGACAAGTTGTCATAAATGGCTAAACCAAAAAATTTTGCGGAGCACGGGCAAAAAAACATCAATGTTTATTAAATAAAAAAGGTATAAAAGCACTTGCAAGTGTAGTAGTGGGTCTGACACATTCCGGCTTGCATTTTCTTTCAGCAACCCTTTTCTTTCTGTTTCTGGCTAGGTCAGCATATAGAAGGCAGGAGTTGTTTCATGGTGTACTTCACCTTTTTCTCATAGAGTATCATGTACTGTCTTAAAGGAACAGAAAACTCCATAAAAATAATAACATTTTAAACATTTTTCCAATTTATTTCTGTGATCAGATATGCTTCATTTTCTTGTTATCCTTTGCTGAAGGAACAGCATTGCGCTACTGACAGCTAGCTGAACACATCTAGTCAGCCAATCACAAGAGACAAATGTGTGCAGGCACCAATCAGCAGGTAGTTCCCTCTAGTGTAGGATATGTGCGTATTCTTTTTCAACAAGGGATACCAAAAGAACAAAGCACATTTGAAAATAGAAGTGAATTTAAAACCGTCTTATAATTGCATGCTCTATCTGAATCATGCACGTTATATTTTGATTTTCCTATCCATTTTAAGGTAGTTTATAAATGTTAGTGCTATTGACAAGAAAAATCATTGGCTGCAATATTAGTAGAGCTACTCAGTGGTTTCAGTGTGGATATTATTGTAGATCTGAAATCAGCAATATGTGCTTGCACAATAGCTTAATGGTAGTAGGCTGCATTTCAGCACCTATGGAATGCAAGTCTATAAGGATATGAATGTGTCATAAATATAAGCATGTTAATGTAGGTGTGATTGTAGCTTTGGATTGTGTGAATGAAATCTGGCAGCTTTGTGGACACTTTCAGTCACTCTGAATGCTTTATCTGTAAATTGATTGCTTTTGGAGTTTATATGATTTGAAAAAAAAGGCACTTTCCTCTATCATTGAAAATGATTAGCTGAGGCAAAGCAATGCGGAACTAATCTTTATGAAATGTTCAATCATGTTCAGTAGAAGCAAACTGAGGCAATTAACTTGCTCAATCAGTGGCAGCAATTGGGAGCAGAGGATTGTGGGAATGATTGTCTCAGACAGTGGTCTGTATAGTTATAAAGCCTGAAAACAGTGATTATGTGCACTGGTGTCCTCTTACCTGCACGTATGGAAGTCAGACTACACATTCCTACACACATCGTGCACAGACACAGAATGCACGCTACACAAACACACAGTACACAAACGACATATATACGTAGAACACACACTACACAAAGTACTCACTCTCTACACACATACACATGCATATAAACTACACAAGAATTGATCACACACTACACTCACTCTAGACAAATAACGCTTAACCCCTGGGCTTTAGCGCCGCTAAGACAGCATAGAACATCCTAGCTGTTCTGCTGTACTGAAGCAGCTACGGCTTCCTAACTGGGATCACGGACTGGAGGGCGTGCCTAGCATCATTAGGGTTGCCACCTCAGCCATGTTTTCCTGGACACTTATTTGTTACACATGCTGCAGGGTGTGCAGGGAGGAACATGTATTGTGTTTCTGGACAGCACTACATATATGCACTATTCATATTCCTCCCTGCACACCCTGCAGCATGTGTAACTTATAAGTGTTCTGTATTTTAAGGGACGGGTGGCAATCCTAAGCGTCATAGGCACTCCCCCCAAGACCCAATCCCATCATTGAATTCACGCGGCCGCATGTGCGATCGCATGATTTCAATGTTTTACTTATTTTTTTACATCAGAACTTCGTTCCGATGTAACAAATAAGTGCTGTCAGGAAGGGGTTACTCACACATACTACAAAACAATACAGATCACATGACACACATATATGTATGTATCTCAATGTTAAAGGCCTTTGTCTGCCTTTTTTCCCCCTAACATTTGAGACCTCATATCTTTGAGCCTTTATAACCTTTTTGGGCAATATTTTTTTGAATAGTGTTTAATAAGTGCTGTTATTATGAGTGTAACTGTACTTTGTAATGTATTTTTGGTGTGTTTTGTGACACTTTTATGTTTCGTGAAACAGTTAACCAGAGCTCTGAAGTCACAGTAATCATTCTAGCGTAACTCGTGATTGCGCTCAAGCGATCATATTTACTTTCAACTTGTAATACCAATGGTAAGCTCGATGAGCGCAAACCCATGCAATAAACCTCGTAAAATTACACAAGAATCTTGTTATCTGTTGATCAGCACGCCGTGATTTCCTTTTATAATGTGATCTGCTATGTATATCTTTAAAGGACTACTCAATGCAGTAGAATTACATAATTAACAAGTAAATAATAATAAGACAATGCAATAGCACTTACTCCGAAATTTAAAATAAGTAGTAGATTTTTACCTGACAAATTTATGTTTTCTCCCATTTTCCAGACCCCTGTATCATGTGACAGACATTATCCAATCACAGACTAGTATACTTATACCCTCTGAGCTTGTGCACATGCTCAGTAGGATCTTGTTCCTCAGAAAGTGTGCATATAAAAAGACTGTGCAAAATGTAATAATGGAAGTAAATTGGAAAGTGTCTTATAACTGCTTGCTGCATCAGAATAACAAAAGATTATTTTGACTTGAGTGTCCCTTTAAAGATTCTCCCACTATTGCTATAAAACACTACAATCTCATCCATCACTCGTAAGTTTATTCACCGAGAGCAAAGAGCCAACCTCATAGTGTTAAAACCTGGAAAAAACTGGAGGGAAATAAACATATAACAAAATAGTACATACAGTATTTAAATCCATTACTATAAAACAAATGTTATTTGAATGGGTGGTTTAAAAACTAAACAAAAAAAATAAAAAACAAATCTCAAC
Organism: Bombina bombina; assembly: GCF_027579735.1. Taxonomy (NCBI): domain Eukaryota; kingdom Metazoa; phylum Chordata; class Amphibia; order Anura; family Bombinatoridae; genus Bombina; species Bombina bombina. The sequence continues at coordinate 780,849,808 of NC_069500.1, read as the reverse complement.
AAGAAGATACCTAACAGAAATCACAGCCTTTATAAATATGAGATTTTCTGAAAGTGAGATTTGAGCTAACAACTTGTAGCAGGTTGCTAAAGCATTTTTTTTTGTATTGTACTTTTTCTTGAGCAAAACTATTACCCTGCAAAGGGCAAACATTGAATGCTAACGTACCTCCCCGCCATTTGTGTCTGGGTATTCGGGACTCAGACGGGTGAAGAGAGGGTGTCACCATTTTGTAGGCGGGGTACAGAGAGGGTGGAATGGTTAGTGGATAGTGGACAGGGTCATGGGAAGGTCTGGTTAGTCTGCATTTCTGGGAATTCTGTGGGCAGGCTATAGGGAAATCCTGCAAATTGGGACATATGGCTTTGTCAGAGGGACAGCTGGACAAAGCTCAGAATTAGGGACCCTCCCCCTCAAATTTTTGGGTGTATGTGCAAAGGGTTACCAACTTTCCTCAGGAAAAATACTGGACAATCTGTAAGTGAGTGGGAATGATGGTCCTTGGGGTTTAACAATGCCCCCCTGCCCAAGACTTTATATTAGACCCCAAATGTTTATCTTACCAGATATATTTTTCACAACTAAGCAGTCATTTTACCCCTTAGCTGCCAGTAACATAAAAATCTATAACCAGTAGAGTTAACACAAGTAACACGTGTAAACAGTAGACATTTGACCCCCTTGACGTCTTTCTGCTCCATAGCTGTAATGCAATGAGGCACAGGAGGCCTATTACATTTATCACTCAGGGACTTTTAAGTGTCCAGTATTTTTATGAAGATTTTACTGGATATCCTGCTAAAATACTAGACTGTCCAGTTGAACTCTGGACGCCTGGCAACCCTATCTGTGCTGGTGATGTCAGGTGTCTGTATAGTTTTGTAAGTCAGTGCATGATGTGGTGAGAGTGCACAAACATATTTATTACACACTGCAGAAAGTATTATTACCAGCATATGCAAAGAGGAAGTATTAGATGTGTGCTTGGTGGTGGAAAAATAGCACAACATTGTGGGGTATATAATGGGTGTGTGCATGGCATGGGGCTGGATTGACATCAGGCTTCTTGCTAAATAAATATAATAATTCTTAGTAGCAATAATTTAAAGGGACATGAAACCCACATTTTTTTTTCATGATTTCCGATAGATTATACATTTGTAAACATCTTTCCAATTTACTTCTGTTGTAAATTTTTGCTTCCTTATCTTGGTATCTTTATTGAAGAAGCAGAAATGCACTACTGGGAACTAGCTGAAAACATTTGTAAGCCAATAAAAATGGGCATACAAGTTCAGCCACCAATCGGCAGCTAGCTCAAAGCTCTTGAGCCTATCTAGATATCCTTTTCAACAAAGGATTCCAAGAGAATGAAGCAAATTAGATAATAGAAGTACATTGAAAAGTTGCTTAAAAATGTGTGTTCTATCTGAATCATGATAGAAAAGTTTTGGGTTTCATGTCCCTTTAATAGAATCATGTTTGCAAACTGTACTATATTGGAGATGAAACCCAATTTTTCATTATTCTTCGTTGAAGAGATATCTAGATAGGTAGCGTGCACATGCCTGAAGCACTACATGACAGGAACCAGTGCTGCCATCTAGCGCTATTGCTAATATATAACATTGTTGCAAAACTGCTGCCATATAGCTCTGCAGACACGTGCACACTCCTGGCCTTACCTTCCTGCTTTTTAACAAAGGATAATAAGAAAATGAAGAACATTTGATAATAGAAGTAAATTGGAAGTTGTTTAAAAAAGTGTATGTTCTATCTGAATCATGAAAGAAAAATGCTGGGTTTTATGTCCCTTTAAATACATTGCCATACATTTCAGAAATTATTTCCATATCCTTTTAATTCGCTATATGCTGTAGAATGGAAAACGCTTGATTGATTACTGATTATTGAAGTAGATTACAAAGTAAATGTTGGCACACTGTATATCACAAACTTTTCCCATTTCAAGAGATTGGCAAGTTTTTTCTGTAAAGTTAAACAAACAAGACGTGGGTTAATAACGTTGCACTCGCTAGAGATTAGTAGAGATTCCAGTCAAGCACTGATCAAAGCATGTACTGCTACTCATAGGGGCCGAATTATCAATGTGCGGACGGACCGATGTAGCGATCATGTCTGCCGCACATCGATAAATGCCGACAGCATACCCTCTTGGCATTTAACTAGAAATGCTTGTGCAATGCTGCCCCCTGCAGATTAGCAGGGGGTGTCAATCAACCTGATCGTATGCGTTCTGGTTGATTGCTGTCCGCCGCCTCAGAGGTGGCGGACGAGGTAAGGAGCAGCGGTCTTACGACTGCTGCTTCATAACTCCTGTTTCCAGCGAGCCTGAAGGCTCATGCGGAAACAGATGCTTTGAGGCTGATTCACTGGTTGATAAATCGGCCCCACAACCTCCAGAACTTGCCCTTAATCATCCACCTTAAAAGCACTGAGGATACTCCAGGCAAGGGGATAGGTGATTCTGGCAGTAAGCAGCAGTCTAAAATGTAAACAATGTTAAATAGTTCCCAACTGATAGAGTCCCACGTGTACCACTTTGCCTAGAAAAACCAAAATGCAAATGCAGAAATATGCAAATACTGCAAATTAATAGTTGGTTTCAATAATTTGCAGCGTTTTGAAAACTTAAGTTAGAGATTTCGCTTTTGGCAAAGCATTATTCTTACACTAAACAAGAGATGCTTAAAGTGACAAAGAAAATGTTGTCCCTTTTAATGTGTTCCAATGATCAATTTTACCTGGTGAAGTGTAATAATTATTTTCAAATAGTTCCTTTACTTTTATTTTGTCATTTGAAATAGCTATTTTTGCCTGTTGAAGACCCAACCTATACGGGATATATGAATACTACAGTATTAGCTCTTATGTAAACAAGAAGTAGCATTGAGTCCAACCTGTTCCTGCAGCTTATTGTAATACAAATGTCTTATGAGCTGCTAGCTCTTTAAATCTTAAAGTATAATTGTTGCTTTTTTTATGTGCACGACAGATCCTTCAATGTCCCTTGAAGTGATGAACCAGAATTCAACACTTTACCTTTGCCTTTAATAATATAATATTGGACCAAATTAAATTCAACGATATTGGGTTTTAAAATGAGTTTAATCATTCTGAATTCAATTTTTTTTTGCAAATTGATGAACATGGTGTGTTGCTGTTTGCTGCCCTCTAGTGGACAAATAACTGCTGAACATCCAGTACTTTTATTCATAGAAACTTTTTATTTTGAAGGGACGGACACATAAATAAGAATCAAGATGAGGCGGAGTAGGACAATGTCCTTTCTCACCATGGAGGTAGGAATTGTTTTTTTTAATCAGTTACCTGTCAGTTTTTTATGTATCTAATAACTTATATATCTGTCTGTCTGAATGTGTCTGTCTCTCTTGTCTGTATGTCTTTTGTCTGTCATCTTTCTTTCTTTGTCCGTCCATCCATCAATAGATATGAGTTGTTCCATCTTCATAATGTTTTGTAGGCATTAATTAACTTTCCTCTGAGTACAAGTTTTCAGATTATAATGTGTGATATTTTGTGATGTTTAGGCCGATCTTTATTAGCAATATATTCATGTTTCTCTAGGGCATATACAATTGAGTAAAAGCTACACACTGATTTAGGGCTGTACAGTTAAGATCCACAATATTTCACATTCTTGCTTCTAAAAGTGATTGTAAAGTTTAATGAATTAGTGCCCAGTATCTACTCCTATAAACAGGGCACTTTAATTCATTAAACTTTACAAACACACTTTTAAAAAAAAAAAAGTACTTACCATTTCTATGCGGTAAACAGACCGGCAATCTTCCGCCCGCATCTCCTTCTGTATTTTGCATATTGATGACGAATCCAGCTTCCTCTAATCATTGCGTGCGGATGAGGATTGGCAGTCTGTTTACCGCAAAGAAATGGTAAGTATTTTTCTTTTAAAAAAAGCGTGTTTGTAAAGTTTAATGAATTAAAGTGCCACTGTTTTTAAGAGTATTTCCATCTTAATACGAGAAGAGTCCATGGCTTCATTCATTACTTGTGGGAAATACAGAACCTGGCCACCAGGAGGAGGCAAAGACGCCCTATCCAAAGGCTTCAATACCTCCCCCACTCCCCTCATCCCCCAGTCATTCTTTGCCTTTTGTCACAGGAGGATGGCAGAGAAGTGTCGGAAGTTTTGGAATAGTCTCTTATGGAGGGTTGTACTTTTCGGAATGAGACTGGAGTTTTAAGTATTCTTTACAGCCTCTCAGTGAGAGCATTGATGAATGTTAGGGTCTGGAGATGCAGGGAGAGTCGTTCTGCGAAACCATACAGACTCATATTAACAGCTCCTTAAGCAATCAGTGTTGACAAGTTTTACTGCCTGCTTTCTATCACTCAAGTCTATGTCAGGAGCGTTGCTACAACACTGTCAAACTTGAGCAGCCGTGTTCCTGTTCCAGGGCGTAGATTCTGGTAAGATTGTTTCATTTTTATACCTGTAATGATAACGCAAGAAGACAGGATAACAGGGTGACTCCTTTTATCTGTATAGAATCAAGGGTTAATATCTCCGGAAGTCGATTATTGAACAGGGGGGAATGTATACATGATTTTTTAATTGTGTTTTTTGCTGCGATATGTGTGAGATGTGGCTCTGGCAATGTGTGAACAGTCAGGCTCTTCCGTCATTTGATTACAGCGCAGCCCGTTTAGTTGGCGCGCTTTTTCTCAGCTGCAGGGGCGGTCCGGCATGGAACTCCATATGACCGGGTGTGGCCCCATTCTCTTCCTTTTCCTGAACGTCGGTTGCAGGAGACGAAAGCGGTTTCTCTGTGGGCCTGGGTCATAGGAGGTGGAAAGTGCCCCGACCATTGGTAGTATAAAGGGTGCCATTTATTTTCTAAAGTCCATATTGAAGGCGCAAGCTATGGAGGACTCTGATGCGTTAGAGGGTAGTCCCTCTTTGCCTAAATCTAATGCCTGTGCGTATTGTGAGGAGGCTACAGTATATCCACCTGCTCAACTATGTTCCACATGCTTTGATAAAATAGTGATATCTAAAAGGAACAAGATGTATAGTACCACTGAGCCGTCCACCTCTGAGGAGTCTCCGTCCTGCGAGGTGCGTTCCCTACAATCATCTCTGTTTACACATGCAGCTCCCCAGTGCACTACTAATCCTCCTGCGGGAGGGGCCCTATGGCCACCAGATTTTTCTGATCAGTTGCAAACGGTGATGTCTGCGGCCTTCAGTGCTTTACCTCGCACTGCTAAGTACAAGCGAAAGGTTAAACATTGCTATCCTTCCCAGGGGTCATCTACTCCATTGGATGTATCTGAGACTAGACTATCCGCTGAGGCAGAGGACTCTTCAGAGGACTCTTTCTCTGGGTCGTAATCTGCAGGCTCTAAACCTCCGGCTGCGGAGGAACCAGACTTTAGGTTTAGGATGGAGCACTTACGCTTTTTATTAAAAGAGGTGTTGGCTACTCTAGAGGTTCCAGTACCGAAGTTACCAGAGGAACCTTCTATTCCAAAGCTTGATAAAGTTTATGAGGACAGGGTGGTGCCCCAGACTTTCCCGGTTCCCGTAAAGATGGCAAATATTTTAAAGAATGAATGAGAGAGACTTGGTTCATCTTTCTCCCCTTCTTCATTTAAGAAATTGTTCCCTGTTACTGATTCTCAGCTAGAATTGTGGGGATCTGTGCCTAAGGTGGATGGAACTATCGCCACACTTGCACCACTATCCCTCTTGATGATAGTACGTTGTTTAAGGAGCCCATGGATAAGAAATTAGAGACCCTGCTGGGAAAAAATGTTTCAACACATGGGGTTCTATTTCGGCGTGCAGCGGCGGTCGCAGTGGTGGCGGGAGCCGCTACCTATTGGTGCGACTCTCTGTCAGAGATGATCGAGGTGGAGAATCCCCTCAATGAGATACAGGAAAGAATTAAGGCCCTGAGGGTAGCTAATTCGTTTATCTGTGATGCAAATATGCAGATTATTCGCTCAAATGCTAAGACATTAGGCTCTTCGTGGTCTGCTGACATGACGTCCAAATCTACTACTTTCCATTCCAATTAAGGTAAAGATTCTTTTCGATCCAGGCCTGGACTCTATCATATCCACAGTTACGGGGGGCAAGGGTGCCTTTCTACCGAAGGATAGGAAAAGTAAACCTAAGGGTCCTAATTTGCGTCCATTTCATTTGGACAAGTCCCAACGACTGCAGCCTGCCGCAAAGCCCGAGCAGTCCAAAGGATCTTGGAAACCTTCTCAGTCTTGGAATAAGACGAAGCAGAGCAAGAAGCCCGCCGAGACAAAATTGGCATGAAGAGGCGGCCCCCGATCCGTCTTTGGATCTCGTAGGGGGCAGACTATCTCTTTTTGCGGAGGCTTGGATGACAGACGTGCAGGATCCTTGGGTTCTGCAGGTTGTTGCCCAGGGTTACAGGATAGGTTTCAAAACTCACCCTCCCAGGGGCAAATTCCTCTTGTCAAATCTATCATCAAGATCAGAGAACCGAGATGCCTTTTTAGAGTGTGTGAGGGATCTCTCCTCTCTAGGAGTAATTGTACCAGTACCTCTAGCAGAAAGAGGTCTAGGGTACTATTCAAACCTTTTTGTGGTCCCAAAGAAGGAAGGAACGTTTCTTCCGATTCTGGACCTAAAGTGTCTAAACAAGTTTCTGTCACTCCCATCGTTCAAGATGGAAACGATAAGGTCTATTCTGCCCTTAGTTCAAGAGGGTCAGTTCATGACTACGATAGACTTGAAGGACACCTACCTTCATGTGCCAATTCACAGGGATCACTTAAAGTTCCTAGGATTCGCTTTTCTGGACAAGCACTTCCAGTTTGTAGCTCTCCCCTTCGGTCTGGCTACTGCCCCAAGAGTCTTTATGAAGGTTCTGGGAGCTTTGCTCATGGTGGTGAGATCAAGAGGTATTGCAGTAGCACCTTATCTGGACGACATCCTGGTCCAGGCTCCGTCGTGCTGGCTGGCAGAGGACCAATTGAGAGCTCTTCTACTTCTTCTTCGATCTCATGGATGGAAGATAAACTCAGGAAAAAGTTCTCTGGTTCCCAGTACCAGAGTGGAGTTCCTGGGCACGATAATAGACTCCATATCCATGAAGATATTCCTGACAGATCAGAGACATTGCAAAATTGCATTCAACTGTCTTGCCCTTCAAACCTCCTCAAGGCCACCTGTGGCCTGGTGTATGGAGGGGATTGGGCTCATGGTATCAAGTATAGATGTCATTCCATTCACCAGGTTCCATCTCCGACCTCTTCAGTTGTGCATGCTGAGGCAATGGAACCTTTGATCTATCCCAACTGTTCTGTCTGGACAGCCGGGCAAGGGACTCCCTCTCTTGGTGGCTTTGTCCGGATCAGCTGTCCCAAAGGACATCCTTCCTGAGACCATCCTGGGAGATTGTGACTACGGACACGAACCTCTCAGGATGGGGAGCTGTTTGGGGTGCCATGAAGGCACAGGGCAGGTGGAGTCGGGAGGAGTCGCTTCTTCCGATCAACATCCTGGAACTTCGAGCGATCTTCAAAGCTCTGAGGGCTTGGCCCCTCCTGGGGTCATCCCAGTTCATCAGATTCCAGTCAGACAACATTACCTTGGTGGCTTACATCAACCACCAGGGGGGAATGAGAAGCTCCCTAGCCATGAGGGAAGTATCTTGGATTCTGGAATGGGCAGAGGCACACAACTGCTCGCTGTCAGCGATTCACATCCTGGGTGTGGACAACTGGGAAGCGGATTTTCTCAGCAGACAATCGTTTCATCCAGGGGGGAATGTCTCTTCACCCCAAAGCTTTTGCGGAGATTTGAAACAGATTGGGGACTGCAGAGATAGATCTCATGGCACCCAGACTCAACTCCATGCTACCCAGATACGGGTCACGGTCCAGGGATCCCCAGGCAGAACTGATAGATGCTTTAGCGGTGCCTTGGGTATTCAGCCTAGTCTACATATTTCCACCGTTACCACTTCTACCTCGAGAAGTGGACCGCATCAAGCATGAGTAAGTGGATTGCTCCATCGTGGCCGCGGAGGATGTGGTTTGCAGAACTGGTGGGGATGTCATCGTCTCCTCCGTGGAGTTTGCCCTGTCGCAGGGATCTGCTGGTACAGGGCCCCTTTGTGCATCAAAATTTAGATTCTCTGAGCTGGCTGCGTGGAGATTGAACGCTTACTCTTAGCCAAGAGAGGTTTTTCTGAGAGTGTGATTGATACTCTCATTCAAGCCAGGAAGCCAGTCACCCGACACATCTATCATAAGGTGTGGAGGACCTACTTACTCTGGTGTGAGACTCGTAGATATTCCTAGCATAAGGTCAGAGTATCCAGGATACTTTCCTTCCTCCAGGATGGTTTGGAAAAGGGACTTGCCACCAGTTCCTTAAGGGGACATATCTCAGCTCTATCTGTGTTGTTACACAAGAAGCTCACTTAGCTTCCTGATATACAGTCTATTGTTCAGGCTCTATCCAGGATCAGGCCTGTATTTAGACTTTCTGTTCCTCCTTGGAGTTTGAATCTGGTTCTTAGGATTTCGCAGAGGGCTCCATTTGAGCCTATGCATTCTCTTGACATTAAAGTGAATGTAAATTTTGATGCTAAAGTGCCCGGTTTTTAAAAATTTGATTAAAAACAGGGGCACTTTAATTCAATAAAATTTACATTTCACTCGTTGTGAAGAACTACTTACCTTTTAAACTTGACAGCAGCTCCAGCTTCCTCCGGTCGTCGCAAGCCATTTCTGATGTCAGAAATGATGGATAGGTCATCCTCCAATCACGACTTCCCCCCGGGGGAATCAGTGTCTGATTCAATGCCGTGATTGGAGGAAGCCGGATTCATCATTTTAGACCCAGGAAGAGGCTTTGCGATGGGTGGAGGAAGCTGGAGCTGCTGTCAAGATTTAAAGGTAAGTTTTTTTCACAGCACGAGTGAAATGTAAATTTTTATGAATTACAGTAAAGTGCCCCTGTTTTTAAACAAATTTTTAAAAACTGGGCACTTTAGCATCAAAATTTACATTCACTTTAAGATACCGTCTTGGAAGGTTCTTTTTCTACTGGCTATTGCTTCGGCTCGCAGAGTCTCTGAGTTGGTGGCCTTGCAATGTGAGCCTCCTTACCTGGTTTTTCATGCCGATAAGGCTGTCCTTCGCACTGGGTTGGGATTTCTTCCTAAGGTTGTGTCTGATCGCAACATTAATCAGGAGATTGTAGTTCCTTCCTTGTGTCCTAACCTTTCTTCTCCAAAAGAACGGTTACTTCATAACTTGGATGTGGTTCGAGCTTTGAAATTTTACCTTCAGGCTACAAAGAATTACAGACAGACTTCCGCATTATTTGTTGTCTATTTGGGGAAGCGCAAAGGGCAGAAGGCTTCTTCCACTTCCCTATCTTTTTGGCTGAGGAGCATGATTCACCTCGCTTATGAGACAGTGGGACATAAGCCTCCTCAGAGGATTACGGCTCACTCATCTAGAGCTGTGGCTTCTTCTTGGGCCTTCAAGAATGAGGCCTCTATGGAGAAGATTTGTAAGGCAGCTACCTGGTCCTCCTTACATACTTTTTCATAGTTTTACAAATTTGACGTGTTTGCTTCGGCTGAAGCAGCTTTTGGGAGAAAGGTTTTACAGGCTGTGGTGCCCTCAGACTAGGGTCCACCTCTTTTTTACCCTCCCATTTTTATTCAGTGTCTACTAGAACTTGGGTATTTGTTTCCCACAAGTAATGAATGAAGCCGTGGACTCTCCTCATATTAAGATGGAAAACATAAATCATGCTTACCTGATAATTTCATTTCCATCTGTACGTGGAGAGTCCACGGCTCCCGCCCGGTTCTCCATTGGGCGGACCTATTTTTCTTTTGTTTTTCTTCTGGCACCATTTATACCCTGATATTTCTCCTACTGTTCCTTGTTCCCTCGGCAGAATGACTGGGGGATGAGCCTTTAGCTGGGGTGTCTTTGCCTCCTCCTGGTTGCCAGGTTTTGTATTTCCCACAAGTAATGAATGAAATTATCAGGTGCATAATTTATGTTTTTTAGATACTGGGCACTAATTCCTTACATTTTATAATCGCTTTAAGCCGTCATGCCAAGACAAGGCTGTATGATTCAGCTTTATAAACATGACACGGACAGAAATTAAACATCAGAAAACACTAATGGATATCTGCTTATTCTTAATAGACCTCCTCAGCATGAAGTTGTGATTTGGTTGTTATGTAGATTCTTAATTAAACTTTGCAGTCTCTTAATTGTTGTGTCAAATTTAAATGTTACTCTATTTAAAGGGACCTACAGCTGTTAGATGAAATTGTGCTAATATTTTCCTATTGTACCATTGCTTGCATGTGGCTACTTGTTAAACTCTCACAAAGGTGTTAAACACATAAACCCTCACAAAGGTGTTAAACACATACATCAAATAAGTTCAGAATCAGCAAGTGTGACCTGACTGTAAGTAGGTTAAACACATAGGTCTAGGCAATGGATATGCTAATGATCTAACACATAACAATGCTATTTCTAGGCCATTCTCTACCAATAAATATAAAGTTATATGAGTAAGACACGAGCAAGCTGAAGCCCACAGCCCCAGGAAAAAACAATGAACTAAATTCCTATTTGAAGACACTGTTACGCTTTTCTTATTTATTCAAGCTGTGTTAGATTGCAAGTTTAATAGAAAGAAGTGAGCAAGTTAAAGGAACAAGTTTAAGTTTTTTCCCCCACTGCAAACAAGATGTGTTAGAATGTATTAGATACTAAAAAGTGCTGAACAATAAGCATTTTGCATTTATGGGCCAGTGGGAGTGTCACCATTGACCAATAGGGCTGTGTGGGTTTTTCTTATTAACCAAAGAGCTTCTGTACACATTTGTTTCAAAATCAAAATAAAAAGCTTTAGCATTTCCCTTTTATCTAAATATATTTTACACGTGCTCTTTTATATCCATGCTATAAATGTTTTGCTTTTAATGACCCTCTTAGATGAGATCCATATCACATTACGTTAAAATGTTCTGAAAAGGTCTGAAATAGTTTCGTGTTATTAAAGGGATATTGCAGTAAAAAATGACATGCAGAATTATCCTCCCACTGATTTAAAGCTTAGTTAACCATCACTGGTTGCTCCATAGTAATAGTAGTAAGAGTATTTAATAAAACCTAGTAATAACATAGGTTATCGTCAGGAGAAAGAAAAATGAGAGAAAAATCCTGCAGCATAAATAAAGTTAAATCAAATAATTAAAGAGTCATTATAGTCGAAAATCGCATGCTCTAATTGATTAAAGTATGTATAGAAATATTTTCTATAAGAAAAAACTAAGGGAACGCGCTGTAGTGTTGATAGAAATTGTGTTGATGTGAATGAAATTCCTCTGGTATCGTGTGAGTTGAACCGTGACAGATAAGTATGTGAGAGTAGAGGTGTATATGTGTATATGATTGGGTGAAATCTTGTTAATCAAAGGAGAATGTGTGACTTGTTACAAACCGTAAGACTTGAAACAATTGTGATACATAAGCAAAAAAATCATGAAACAATTGTGATACCTAAACAAAAAATCAGTTGTAATATTGCAAAGAACTAAAGACTTGCAACAAAATATGTGAACAGTTGAATTTGATTAAATTAAAAAAACTGAAAAGTCCAATATGTGATAAGTGTTCAGAGATAAAAAGTCCAAATTCAATGTAAAGGATATATAAAGAACAAAAGTTCAAAGGATCAAAACAAATGGCTTGCTCCGCTTGAATCCAAGGTGTGATGAATCAGGAAATCTAGGAGGATAGAAAAACAAGGGGCGCCAACATAGTGTGAATCAGTTTGGAAAACTGGAAAACAGTAGTTATAATAAAATCTACTCACAAGTGGAGTGGCACCTAGAACCAACTGGGTGCATACAGGCAGGCTGACATTCAGGACCAGCAGTCAGTACGCTGGGGGTCTCACCCGGGAGACCTGTGGGTGGGTCAGATGAGGTAGATGGAGTCGGCTGTGTGTCGTCTGGTGAGCCGGATCGCCACTGTGGAAGTCCAAAGGGCTGTGTTGTTTATCCCAAAAGGGTAGCTGCTCACACGATCAGCCTTGTTTCCAAACGAGTTTCCAATGTCAGTGTATGGAACAAAGGGATAAAAACCAAACTGGGTATAACCACTGCAAACTGCGGTAATATTAAAAAGGCACAGAAAACCGGGTCTGTCTAAAAGCAGGCAAGTATTTAATTGCTACGCGTTTCTCAGTCCGTAAAGGACCGTTTCCTCAGGCATATACAAAGGTGTTCAACAGGCTACCATTTATACCTGACAGTGACCCGGAATCAAAATGTGGAGGTCATCTCCAAAAGAATTGACAATAAAATGTTAAAAAACTAAAATACAATAAAAAATGGAACATGTATCAAAATTGTGTTTGAGCAGCAATCAGATAATATATTCATATCATGAAAAAACAAAAAACAAAAAGAACAAACATAAAAACAGCATGTATTTGCATTGATGAGTAACACCTGTGATAGTGTTTCTGAAAAAAAAAAAAAAAAAAGGCTAAACCTGTGTATGTATACTATCCTATAGATAAACATGTTGTCACCTCAAAAGACTATTGGGTTATATGAAAATAAGATCCCAATGGTGACTATTGTTTAGTGTGCAAAACAAATCTGTATATAATCAATAAAGAATATATATTAACTAGAAAAAATATATATATGTTTTCCTCTGGGTTGGGCTCGAACCCTTGACCTTGTGTATGCTAGGCTTTTACTGATCTAAAAGAGCTATTCAGATATGACAACAAATGAGATTGATATCACAAAAACATACACACACGGATAATACACAGCCTATTTTAGTGAACAGTATGAACCCCAACAGAAATATGCAAGTGATATATTCAGGAACAGAGGGCCTAACTACTCATCTGTTTGAAGATTACATCCACACAGACATAAAGGTTAAATCCCAATTTATACCATCACTATCAACTAATCATTATATTGAACTATTTCAAAGATCAGTCATTGAAGATCTAGAGAAATTATCCAAAAATCAAAAGAAACAATATTATTTTCATAAAAGTGAACAAATAGCTTTACATACTTTGACCAATAACAGAAATTTGATAATCAGGGATGCCGACAAGGGCGGTGGTATTGTCTTACAAGACATTGGTGACTATTTAAAAGAGGCAAATAACATTTTAACAGATACAAACTATTACAGAGAAATCATGTTCAATCCCACTAATACCTTTATAAAGGGATATAATGATCTGATACAGAAAGGAATAACAACAGGCATTTTGAACAAAGAAGAAAAAGAATTTCTAAAAGTAACCAATCCTAGTGTAGCACACTATTATCACCTGCCCAAAATACATAAAAACCAAGCTAATCCACCTGGGCGCCCTATTATAGCAGGTATAGGCAATCTCACCTATAACCTATCTTTTTATATAGACCAATTTCTACAAAAATACGTGGTCAATTTACCTTCTTATATCAAAGACAGTACTCACCTTTTATACCAACTCAGAAATGTTTGCAATAACAATAACCTAATATGGATCACTTGTGATGTTGGTTCCCTCTATTCCAATATTTGTCACAACATGGGAATCAATGCGATTTCAGTTTTCCTAGAGAAAGATCTATACATGCCAGATCTTCAAAAGGAATTCATTTTGGAAGGGATAGAGTATATACTCAAACATAATTATTTTATCTTTCAGGACAATTTTTTTCTGCAAGTCAAGGGTACGGCCATGGGTACCAAGTTCGCCCCAAGTTTTGCCAATCTCTTTATGGGAATTTTTGAAGATCAATACATTTACTCTGCAAACTTTTGGGCGAACCTGGTATTCTATGGCCGTTACATTGACGATCTCATTTTTATTTTAAAAGGGGATATTGCTCTAGCCAATTCAATAGTAGAACATTTAAATAACAACCATATGGGTCTTACTTTCACAGCTAATATCCAAAATTCAATGCAAATACATGCTGTTTTTATGTTTGTTCTTTTTGTTTTTTGTTTTTTCATGATATGAATATATTATCTGATTGCTGCTCAAACACAATTTTGATACATGTTCCATTTTTTATTGTATTTTTGTTTTTTAACATTTTATTGTCAATTCTTTGGAGATGACCTCCACATTTTGATTCCGGGTCACTGTCAGGTATAAATGGTAGCCTGTTGAACACCTTTGTATATGCCTGAGGAAACGCGTAGCAATTAAATACTTGCTTTTAGACAGACCCGGTTTTCTGTGCCTTTTTAATATTACCACAGTTTGCAGTGGTTATACCCAGTTTGGTTTTTATCCCTTTGTTCCATACACTGACATTGGAAACTCGTTTGGAAACAAGGCTGATCGTGTGAGCAGCTACCCTTTTGGGATAAACAACACAGCCCTTTGGACTTCCACAGTGGCGATCCGGCTCACCAGACGACACACAGCCGACTCCATCTACCTCATCTGACCCACCCACAGGTCTCCCGGGTGAGACCCCCAGCGTACTGACTGCTGGTCCTGAATGTCAGCCTACCTGTATGCACCCAGTTGGTTCTAGGTGCCACTCCACTTGTGAGTAGATTTCTCCAACATTGGTGTGTCCGGTCCACGGCGTCATCCTTACTTGTGGGATATTCTCTTCCCCAACAGGAAATGGCAAAGAGTCCCAGCAAAGCTGGTCACATGATCCCTCCTAGGCTCCGCCCACCCCAGTCATTCTCTTTGCCGTTGCACAGGCAACATCTCCACGGAGATGGTTAAGAGTTTTTTGGTGTTTAAATGTAGTTTTATTCTTCTATCAAGTGTTTGTTATTTTAAAATAGTGCTGGTATGTACTATTTACTCTGAAACAGAAAAGGATGAAGATTTCTGTTTGTAAGAGGAAGATGATTTTAGCAGACAGTAACTAAAATCGATTGCTGTTTCCACACAGGACTGTTGAGATGAAGTAACTTCAGTTGGGGGAAACAGTTAGCAGTCTTTTCTGCTTAAGGTATGACTAGCCATATTTCTAACAAGACCATGTAATGCTGGAAGGCTGTCATTTCCCCTCATGGGGACCGGTAAGCCATTTTCTTACATAAAAGAATAAAGGGCTTCAAAAAGGGCTTAAAACCTGGTAGACATTTTTTCTGGGCTAAAACAATTGCTTTACTAGGCATATTATGCAGATTCTAACTAATTATTGGTATTATAATCTTGGGGAATGTTTAGAAAAACGGCAGGCACTGTGTTGGACACCTTTTTCAGATGTTAAATGTAAAAACGGCTCAGGTTCCGTTAATTTAAGGGTTAAAGCTCTGAAATTTGGTGTGCAATACTTTTAATGCTTTAAGACACTGTGGTGAAATTTTGGTGAACAATTCCTTCATACTTTTTCACATATTCAGTAATAAAGTGTTTTCAGTTTGAAATTTAAAGTGACAGTAACTGTTTTATTTTAAAACGTTTTTTGTGCTTTGTTGACAAGTTTAAGCCTGTTTAACATGTCTGTACCATCAGATAAGCTATGTTCTATATGTATGAAAGCCAATGGGTCTCCCCATTTAAATTTATGTGATAATTGTGCCATAGTGTCCAAACAAAGTAAGGACAATAATGCCACAGATAATGATATTGCCCAAG
The DNA here is from genome assembly GCF_027579735.1 of Bombina bombina. Classification (NCBI taxonomy): domain Eukaryota; kingdom Metazoa; phylum Chordata; class Amphibia; order Anura; family Bombinatoridae; genus Bombina; species Bombina bombina. The sequence goes on along the minus strand of NC_069500.1, from coordinate 780,834,114 downwards.
ATGATTCCTTAAATGAGGGGAGTAAACATGATACTACATCATCCCCTACTGTGTCTACACCAGTTATGCCCACACAGGAGGCCCCTAGTACATCTAGTGCGCCAATACTTATTACCATGCAACAATTAACGGCTGTAATGGATAACTCCATAGCAAATCTTTTATCCAAAATGCCTACTTATCAGAGAAAGCGCGATTGCTCTGTTTTAAACACTGAAGAGCAAGAGGACGCTGATGATAACTGTTCTGACATACCCTCACACCAATCTCAAGGGGCCATGAGGGAGGTTTTGTCTGATGGAGAAATTTCAGATTCAGGAAAAATATCTCATCAAGCTGAACCTGATGTTGTGACATTTAAATTTAAATTAGAACATCTCCACGCACTGCTTAAGGAGGTGTTATCTACTCTGGATGATTGTGACAATTTGGTCATTCCAGAGAAATTATGTAAGATGGACAAGTTCCTAGAGGTTCCGGTGCCCCCCGACGCTTTTCCTATACCCAAGCGGGTGGCGGACATAGTAAATAAAGAGTGGGAAAGGCCCGGCATACCTTTTGTCCCCCCCCCCCTATATTTAAGAAATTATTTCCTATAGTCGACCCCAGAAAGGACTTATGGCAGACAGTCCCCAAGGTCGAGGGGGCGGTTTCTACTCTAAACAAACGCACTACTATTCCTATTGAAGATAGTTGTGCTTTCAAAGATCCTATGGATAAGAAATTAGAGGGTTTGCTTAAAAAGATTTTTGTACAGCAAGGTTACCTTCTACAACCAATTTCATGCATTGTTCCTGTCACTACGGCAGCGTGTTTCTGGTTCGAGGAACTAGAAAAATCGCTCAGTAAAGAATCTTCGTATGAGGAGGTTATGGACAGAGTTCAAGCACTTAAATTGGCTAACTCTTTTGTTTTAGATGCCGCTTTGCAATTAGCTAATTAGCGGCGAAAAATTCAGGGTTTGCTGTCGTGGCGCGCAGAGTGCTTTGGCTAAAGTCTTGGTCAGCGGATGTGTCTTCCAAGACAAAATTGCTTAACATTCCTTTCAAGGGTAAAACATTATTTCGACCTGATTTGAAAGAGATTATTTCAGACATCATTGGGGGAAAGGGCCACGCCCTCCCACAGGATAGGTCTTTTAAGGCTAATAATAAGCCTAATTTTCGTCCCTTTCGCAGAAACGGACCAGTCTCTAATTCTGTATCCTCTAAGCAAGAGGGTAATACTTCACAACCCAAACCAGCCTGGAAACCAATGCAAGGCTGGAACAAGGGTAAGCAGGCCAAGAAGCCTACCACTGCTACCAAAACAGCATGAAGGGATAGCCCCCGATCCGGGACCGGATCTAGTGGGGGGCAGACTTTCTCTCTTTGCTCAGGCTTGGGCAAGAGATGTTCAGGATCCTTGGGCGCTAGAAATAGTTTCTCAAGGTTATCTCCTGGAATTCAAGGAACTACCCCCAAGTGGAAGGTTCGACAGGTCTCAATTATCTTCAAACCAAATAAAGAGACAGGCATTCTTACATTGTGTAGAAGACCTGTTAAAGATGGGAGTGATACATCCAGTTCCAATAAGAGAACAAGGAATGGGATTTTATTCCAATCTGTTCATAGTTCCCAAAAAAGAGGGAACATTCAGACCAATTTTGGATCTAAAGATCCTAAACAAATTTCTCAGGGTACCATCGTTCAAAATGGAAACTATTCGAACGATCCTACCTACTATCCAGGAAAATCAATTTATGACTACCGTGGATTTAAAGGATGCGTACCTACATATTCCTATCCACAAGGAACATCATCAGTTCCTAAGGTTCGCTTTTCTGGACAAGCATTACCAGTTTGTGGCACTTCCATTTGGATTAGCCACTGCTCCAAGGATTTTCACAAAGGTACTAGGGTCCCTTCTAGCGGTTCTAAGACCAAGGGGCATTGCAGTAGTACCTTACTTGGACGACATCCTGATTCAAGCGTCGTCCCTGTCAAAAGCAAAGGCTCATACGGACATCGTCCTAGCCTTTCTCAGATCTCACGGATGGAAGGTGAACAAAGAAAAAAGTTCTCTGTCCCCGTCAACAAGAGTTCCCTTCTTGGGAACAATAATAGATTCCTTAGAAATGAGGATTTTTCTGACAGAGGTCAGAAAATCAAAACTTCTAAGCTCTTGTCAAGTACTTCATTCTGTTCCTCGTCCTTCCATAGCGCAGTGCATGGAAGTAATAGGATTGATGGTTGCAACAATGGACATAGTTCCTTTTGCACAAATTCATCTAAGACCATTACAACTGTGCATGCTCAGACAGTGGAATGGGGATTATACAGACTTGTCTCCGACGATTCAAGTAGATCAAAAGACCAGAGATTCACTCCGTTGGTGGCTGACCCTGGACAATCTGTCACAGGGAATGAGCTTCCGCAGACCAGAGTGGGTCATTGTCACGACCGACGCCAGCCTAGTGGGCTGGGGCGCGGTCTGGGAATCCCTGAAAGCTCAGGGTCTATGGTCTCGGGAAGAGTCTCTTCTCCCGATAAACATTCTGGAACTGAGAGCGATATTCAATGCTCTCAGAGCTTGGCCTCAACTAGCAAAGGCAAAATTCATAAGGTTTCAGTCAGACAACATGACGACCGTTGCATATATCAATCATCAGGGGGGAACAAGGACTTCCCTGGCGATGAAAGAAGTGACCAAGATAATTCAATGGGCGGAGGATCACTCCTGCCACTTGTCTGCGATCCACATCCCAGGAGTGGAAAATTGGGAAGCGGATTTTCTGAGTCGTCAGACATTCCATCCGGGGGAGTGGGAACTCCATCCGGAAATCTTTGCCCAAATAACTCAATTATGGGGCATTCCAGACATGGATCTGATGGCGTCTCGTCAGAACTTCAAGGTTCCTTGCTACGGGTCCAGATCCAGGGATCCCAAGGCGACCCTAGTAGATGCACTAGTAGCACCTTGGACCTTCAACCTAGCTTATGTATTCCCACCGTTTCCTCTCATCCCCAGGTTGGTAGCCAGGATCAATCAGGAGAGGGCCTCGGTGATCTTGATAGCTCCTGCGTGGCCACGCAGGACTTGGTATGCAGACCTGGTCAATATGTCATCGGCTCCACCATGGAAGCTACCTTTGAGACAGGACCTTCTTGTTCAGGGTCCATTCGAACATCCGAATCTGGTTTCCCTCCAACTGACGGCTTGGAGATTGAACGCTTGATTTTATCAAAGCGTGGGTTTTCAGATTCTGTAATAGATTCTCTGATTCAGGCTAGAAAGCCTGTAACTAGAAAAATTTACCATAAAATATGGAAAAAATATATCTGTTGGTGTGAATCTAAAGGATTCCCATGGAACAAGATAAAAATTCCTAAGATTCTATCCTTTCTACAAGAAGGTTTGGAGAAAGGATTATCTGCAAGTTCTCTGAAGGGACAGATCTCTGCTTTATCTGTTTTACTTCACAAAAGACTGGCAGCTGTGCCAGATGTTCAAGCATTTGTTCAGGCTCTGGTTAGGATCAAGCCTGTTTACAGACCTTTGACTCCTCCCTGGAGTCTAAATCTAGTTCTTTCAGTTCTTCAAGGGGTTCCGTTTGAACCCTTACATTCCGTAGATATTAAGTTATTATCTTGGAAAGTTTTGTTTTTGGTTGCAATTTCTTCTGCTAGAAGAGTTTCAGAGTTATCTGCTCTGCAGTGTTCTCCGCCCTATCTGGTGTTCCATGCAGATAAGGTGGTTTTGCGTACTAAGCCTGGTTTTCTTCCGAAAGTTGTTTCCAACAAAAATATTAACCAGGAGATAGTTGTACCTTCTTTGTGTCCGAATCCAGTTTCAAAGAAGGAACGTTTGTTACACAATTTGGACGTAGTCCGTGCTCTAAAATTCTATTTAGAGGCTACTAAAGATTTCAGACAAACATCTTCCTTGTTTGTTGTTTATTCTGGTAAAAGGAGAGGTCAAAAAGCGACTTCTACCTCTCTTTCCTTTTGGCTTAAAAGCATTATCCGATTGGCTTATGAGACTGCCGGATGGCAGCCTCCTGAAAGAATCACAGCTCACTCCACTAGGGCTGTGGCTTCCACATGGGCCTTCAAGAACGAGGCTTCTGTTGACCAGATATGTAAGGCAGCGACTTGGTCTTCACTGCACACTTTTGCCAAATTTTACAAATTTGATATTTTTGCTTCTTCGGAGGCTATTTTTGGGAGAAAGGTTTTGCAAGCCGTGGTGCCTTCCATTTAGGTGACCTGATTTTCTCCCTCCCTTCATCCGTGTCCTAAAGCTTTGGTATTGGTTCCCACAAGTAAGGATGACGCCGTGGACCGGACACACCAATGTTGGAGAAAACAGAATTTATGCTTACCTGATAAATTACTTTCTCCAACGGTGTGTCCGGTCCACGGCCCGCCCTGGTTTTTTAATCAGGTCTGATGAATTATTTTCTCTAACTACAGTCACCACGGTATCATATGGTTTCTCCTATATATATTTCCTCCTCTCCGTCGGTCGAATGACTGGGGTGGGCGGAGCCTAGGAGGGATCATGTGACCAGCTTTGCTGGGACTCTTTGCCATTTCCTGTTGGGGAAGAGAATATCCCACAAGTAAGGATGACGCCGTGGACCGGACACATCGTTGGAGAAAGTAATTTATCAGGTAAGCATAAATTCTGTTTTTATTATAACTACTGTTTTCCAGTTTTCCAAACTGATTCACACTATGTTGGCGCCCCTTGTTTTTCAATCCTCCTAGATTAAAGTATGTGATTTTAATACTAGTGGCCCTGCACCTCTATGTGTTTAAGCACCCTCAAAGGAGTTATACTTCCCGGGAATCAAGTGGAAACTGACGTTGATCCAATCAGCAGCGATAGTCACACAGAAGGGTCAATGGGGTAGATTTATTATTCAGCGGTTGCTGCATTCTACCCCGATTGTTTCTGGTCCGCCAGAAACAGAAGTTAAGAAGCAGCGGTCGTAAAGTGGTGATCGGGATGATTGACAGCCCCTACTAGCGGCCGCCGCTGAGCAGGGGGCGGCATTGCACAAGCATTTCACTAGAAATGCTTGTGCAATGATAAAATGCCAACAGCCCTTGACATATGATAAATTGACCCCTATGTGTTTGAAGGGGTTAAACAAATAGAGGTGCAGGGTTGTTAGGTAAAAAATGTTATGCTCTATCAAATTAGAACAATGTCTTGGCTATAATGGCCCTTTCATTGTATAGCACACGTACAAACCTCTACTGAATAAATCACTGCCTGTCAACACTCCTTTGTGCTTTGCTGTTTATTTTGTTTGCTGGGCTGTGCTATGAGAAGATAACAATAGTTATGCATAAATGCACTGTGTAAGAACAGGCAGGTTTATTTTTTGCTGTCTGTGCAAATTTGATATTATTTGTTTGTTTCCATTATATACTGTATGTGACAATTTATGTATATGTGTGTGTGTTTGAGATATATATAATAGTGCTACAAATTCGGAATTCAAACATCCATACTTATTTCGAAATCCAAACTTTTCCATTCATATGTTTGGAAAAATACAATTATTAAAAATTGTCATTCTTCCCCGCCAGTAAGTTACAATGTTCTCTGACTGCATCTTTGCATTGGCTTTGGTGTTCTAAAATGCAAATTCTAATCTATATTAATTTAAAACAACAACTAGTACTGAATGACTGCACTACCTTTCTGATGGCACTATGTATACACCATATATACTTATTAAAATGATATATACTACCTTTAGGTTACATGTATAATGACATGTAAATATTTACTAAATGACATAAGATATTGCTGTTTACATTTGGTTCCATTCCCTCTCCAAACTGTTACATTTTACAGCTTCAAATATACAAATATTCCAAAATCCAAACCTGGCCCCAAGCAGTTTTGATAAATGGTTTTCTACCTGTACATACTGTTTTTCAATGATATAAAAATGGTCTTTTAATAGTAAGCCTACACATGATGCACAGCTGTCACCTCTGGACTTCCTAATACACAGTAAATATATTCCCTTTAACTGAAATCTCAAGTACCTGAGTACAGATATATGTACAGGATGTAACAGCATAGACCATGTATAGCTGATGCTAGAGCAGAGAGTATTTGGGACTTGGAGGCTAAGGACAGATACAAAGTTCTATCACTGTCACTGCAAAACCTACACCCTCAGTGTCATTGCATTCACTGCACGCTCGCTAATACACAGCACCCTCACTGGCATCTTGTTAAAAAGCATGGAAATGACAAAAGTAATCTACCCAACAGAATTGAATAATGTGGGATAATAAATTATAGCATAAATATATTCTTTTGAAGGAGTTAATAACATGAAGTCTCCTGGCGAATCACCCAGTTCATGGTTGTCCAAAAAATATCAACAAAACAAGAGGAAAGCTAAACAAACCCTTTCCAGCACCTGCTCACATCAAAGCTTAAATTAAAGAGCGGAGATTCAAAATGATTCCAGGCAACCGGAAGGAGCAGGCAAAGGCATATATTAATAAACCATAAAACATTTATGAAACTCTGTCACCTATTAAATAATGAATCCATGTATAATGAGCAGTGCAATACATCTATAAGGGCTAAGTTGAATAGGGATCCCTTAAAATATTATCAAATAGTGCCCAGAATTAAAAAAAAAATATTAATAAAAATGATTAAGCATTTGCAATGTCAAAAAAGCATCACAACTCGCCGAATACCTCATTGGCAAAACAGACGATTGTTTGACCAAATCAATGCGTTCATTTGTTTATGCCTTTTGGCCCAAAAAAGGTGCAGGAAGGGATGGGAAGGAGTTATATTGTTTGACTTTCCTCTGTATTGGCCGTTTGCACATGCCTATCCCTTCCGTGACATCATCACAGCATTGTGAGCACTAAGCTTAGCAGTATAAATGCTTGTGGGTGTTCATTTATCGGCAGAATTTATGAAGATGTGGTTTTGACAGCTGTGCTGGTTCCCCGAGATCACTGATATATTTATTATTTATTTATTATTTATTCATTATTTATTTATTATTTATTTATTTGTTCAGTGATACAGGATATTAAGTGCATGTGCTTACCCAAGAGAACTAGCTCACACTAACATTAGCACGCTCACGGCAACTAGCGCATTTGCATTTAGTAACAAGTGTTATTTTTTTGCATACACAATCTGGATTGGATGTTCCCTGCTAGAGATTGCTTGCCCCTTTTCTATAGTAGAAATTGATGTTATAATGTCAAGTACAGTCTACAAGGAGCTATCTGACCTCCAATTACTAAGTAATACCTAGATTACAAGTTTTTCGCTATAGAGGGTGCGAAACGAACGCAATAAAAGTTGCGTTATTTCACTCTCCATAGCGCTGCCATTTCAAGTTTTTAAAAAGCTGCCTTGTGCGTGCGATATAGTTGCGTTGAGCTCCATACCGCACAAAATACAAGCGCTGCTTTGACGTGCTTGTGCACGCTTTCCCCATAGACATCAATGGGGAAAAAGTGTTAAAAAAAATAATAACACCTGCGATCGTGGAATGAAAAGCTCCATATACGCAGCCCCATTGATGTCTATGGGGAAAAAAAGTTACATTTAAAACCAACACCCTAACATAAACCCCACGTCTAAACACCCCTAATCCGCTGTCCCCAACATCGCCGACACCTACATTATGTTATTAACCCCTAATCTGCCGCCACATAAATAAATCTATTAACCCCTAATCTGCCACTCCCGATATCGCCGCCACTATACTAAAGTTATTAACCTATATTCCCCCGCACTCCAACATCGCCCACACTATAATAAATCTATTAACCCCTATTCCGCCGCTCCCTGACATCGCCGCCACTAAATAAAGTTATTAACCCCTAAACCTCTGGCCTCCCACATCACTACCACTAAATAAACCTATTAACTCCTTAACCGCCAGCCCCCCACATCGCAACAACCTAAATTCAACTATATTAACCCCTAAACCTAACCGTAACCCTAAACCTAACACCCCCTAACTTTAACATAATTAAAATAGAGCTAAATTAAAGTTACAATTATTAACTAAATAATACCTATTTAAAACTAAAAACAAACTTACCTGTGAAATAAAAATAAAACCTAAGCTAGCTACAATATAACTATTAGTTATATTGTAGCTAGCTTAGGTTTTATTTTATTTCACAGGTAAGTTTGTATTTATTTTAACTAGGTAGACTAGTTAGTAAATAGTTATTAGCTATTTACTAACTACCTAGTTAAAATAAATACAAACTTACCTGTGAAATAAAACCTATGCTGCCGTACACTAAAACCTAACATTACAAAAATAAAAAACTTACAATTACAAAAAATAAAAAAACACTAAAATAAAAAAAAATAAAAAAACTACCATTACAAAAAATAACAAACGAAAATTATCCAAAACAATAAAAATTATTCCTATTCTAATACCCTGTTTAAAAAAAAAAAAAAAAAAAAACACCCCAAAATAAAAAACCCTACTCTATAATAAACTACCAATTGCCCTAAAGAAATCTGCTCTTTTTCTACAAAAGAAAAACGCTCACCAACTAACAGTATACAAATCCCCACCCCCAAACCCACAAAATAAAAATAAAGTACCCATTGCCCTGAAAAGGGCATTTGTATGGGCATTGCCATTAAAAGGGCATTTAGCTCTTTTGCTGTCCATTAAAAATAAAAATAATGGCTATTCTAAAAAAAAAACACCCCAAAAAGAAAAAAAAACTATCCAAAATAATAAAAATTATTCCTATTCTAATACCCCGTTTTAAAAAAAACACCCAAAAATATAAGAACCCTAATCTATAATAAACTACCAAAACCCCTGAAAAGGGGCTTTTGTAGGGCATTGCCCTAAAGAAATCAACTCTTTTAAAAAAAATAAAAACAAACCCCCCTAACATTACAAACCCCCACCCCCCCAAACCCACAAAATAAAAAAACCTAACTCAAGAAACCTAAGCTACCCAATGCCCTGAAAAGGGCATTTATATGGGCATTGCCCTTAAATGGGCATTCAGCTCTTTTTCTTGCCCTTAAAAGGGCATTCAGCTCTTTTAAGAAATGCCCAAACCCTAATCTAAAAAAAAAAAACACCCCAAAAAACCTTAAAAAAACACTAACCCCTCTTTAGGTACTCACAGTTGCTGAAGTCCCGCTTGAACGATCTTTATCCCGGAGGCTCCATCTTCATCCAGGCAGCTCCATCTTCATCCATCGTGGGACCGGCATCTTCTTCATCCCTGTGGAGGCGGAGCGGTCGATGAGCGAAGGCGGAGGTCCAGGCAAAGGTCCAAGGCGGAGGTCCAGTCAAAGGTCCAAGGCGGAGGTCCAGGTGGAGGTCCAATGCGGAGGTTCAGGCGGAGGTCCATCGATCCGACGTGGAGGTCCTCTTCATGCGATCGTCCGCCGCACACTTTTGCCCCCTTTTATACTGGGGGTAGCATTGCATTCCTACTGGATGAAAAATTTAAATCAGCCAATAGGAATTAGGGCTGCTCAAATCCTATTGGCTGTTCAAATCAGCAAATAGGATTTAAGCAACTCTCATTCCTATTGGCTGATTCAAATCAGTGGTCTGAGTCCAGATCTAAATCCCAATGAACATCTCTGAAAAGAGCTGAAACTCGCAGTTTGGAAAAGGCACTCATCAACCCTGAGAAAACTTGAGCAGTTTACTTAAGAAGGGTGAGCCAAAAAGTGTAGAAATCTTATTCAGAACTACAGAAAGTGCTTGATTGTAGTTATTTCTGTGTCACGAAATATAAGGTTAAGGGTGCCAATATTTTTGTCAGTGCCATTCTCATTTGTTTTAGTGTTTAAAGAAATATGCAAAATCATAAATCAAAAGTGAAGTTTCTGCTCTATTACATTTGAAATAAAAAATGGTGGATACCAAATACTTTTGTCAATTTTTGTGCGTTTTCTTAAAAAAGTGGAAGGGTACCAATACTTTTGGACGTCTGTATATACACTACTGCAGCTCAGGCTAATTAGTCTGCCAGAGCTACTTCAAGTCATGGTATACCTAAGCCAGGAGGCACAGCACACAAATAACCACAGTACACATCAGATATGATATGCTGCTTCAATTACTCCCTACTATAATCTGGCTACCCAATGACTAACTTTATGACTCCCCCCCCCCCCCAAAAAAAATGATCAGGCTCATAGAAGATGAACCATTGTTTTTAAAACTTAAACTATACGAGAAGCTTGATTTTACTAGCTTGTATTATTTAAACTGATTTATGGGCTGTGTTATCTATAAATCAACAGATTTAGGGCTAGCTTAGGGCTTTATTAAAGGGACAGTTTACTCAAAAATGTTCTCCCCTTTAATTTGTTCCCAATGATCCACTTTACCTTAGGGCTGCAACTAACGATTATTTTCATAATCGATTAATCAGCCGATTATTTTTTCGATTAATCGACTAATCGGATAAAAAGAGAATCAATAATAGTTTTCTATGTTTCAAATAAAATCCACATAATGAGTGTTACAAATATAAACTTCAGACTAAAACTTTACAATAACACAACTGTTTCTTCAATTTTTAAACAGCAGAGCACAGTTTTATAATTAAACAAAACAAAACCACAAACTGTTTGAAAAGAGGTAGAACTAGAAAGAGTTAGACTATCACTGTTAATAACATTCTGTTATTCACTCTTTCAGAAACTTTGCATTGAAATGCAAAAATCTCAACATGTCCACATGCTTCTGGCTAAGGCTGGTTCTCTGTTTGCAGCTATATTTCCTGCTGCAGAGAAGAGGCACTCAGATGGTGTTGAGGTTCTTGAGATGTATAAGTAGGGTTTTGCCAATTTCACCAAAGTGGGATATTTATCTTTATTAGCTCTTCACTAATGCTAAGTGTTTTCTACCTTGGCAAGGGGCCTCTCAATAAAGTAACCCTTGACTTCATTCTAACATAAAAATATCTTGAATATCTATATGCAATGGTAAATAACCAGCTATAAGGTTAGGGGAAATATCTAGTCTGCTTTAAAAATAACGAATATATAATTATACAGTTTGAATCTGGTATATATTATCACAATTTATTAAAAATATAAAAAAAAACAATAAAAAACAAAATCAGAAGCGCCAAGGACTGTATATCAATAACAGGACAAAGCCTTACACATTTATTTATAAAGTACATATAATCAGCAATAGCAAGCAATAAGCTAATAATTGTGCAAACAGATAAAAGTGCACATCAATTTAAATAACTCCCATCAATCTAGGGACAAGGTGTAAACAACAAGCTTAGCATTATATCATGCAAAGCATAGTTCCAAATCACCAGATTTAATATAAACAATCCAAATGATGACTATTATAGCTGGGTTGCACATAAGCCAGGGGTAGTTTTAAACGTATACTGTCCTGAAAAAGTTATACGTCTGTAGACGTCCTTTAGGCTAAGGACATAACCATAAAACACAATACCATGTGCAGGAGTTCATTGGAGTGAAGCAGCTGGTGTTGTCCACAGACCAACTAATTGCAAACCAACTAATCGATTAATCGATTATGAGATTCGTTGACAACTATTTTCATAATCGATTATTATCGATTATGACGATTAGTTGTTGCAGCTCTACTTTACCTGTTGGAGTGTATTAAATTATTTACAAGTATTTCCATTACCCTTATATTGGCATATGTTATGCATATGAAATAGTTTATTTAGCCTGCGGTATCCCCACCCATCCTGAAAGTTTTTGGTCTCGAGGCCAAGCCGTGTTAACAAAGCCAGTAGAAGATATTACACTCCCAGTGGGAATGTTAATTTTCCATTGCTCTCTCCAAGTATTGGTGATTGGTTTATGAACAGATATAAGATAAAGAAGCAGGTATATGTACACGTTGTGATAAAGTAAAAGATCTGATTATACCTACAAGCTCCTCCCATTTTATTAGGTTGTGGCTTCAAAACACAAAATCAGCTTATTCATATACACAAATAAGCCTTAAAAAAGCAAATCTCATACATTTTATACTCTGCAGCTGGTAAAAAATTGGAAACATATTAAGGGAAAAACAATTGTATAGTATACTGTCCCTTTAAGCTGCGAATGCAGCTGTTTTGGCGTGAGCCTTCAGGTTCACCGAAAACATAAGTTAAGAAGCAGGGGTCTTAAGACCGCTGTTCCTTAACTCATCCGCCACCTCTGAGGGGGCGGACAGCAATCATCCTAATCAAATACGATTGGATGATTGACACCCTTTGCTAGCCAGCCGCGAATGTGCTGGAGGCGGCATTGCACAATTATTTCACAAGAAATGCTTGTGTAATGATAAATGCCGACAGCGTATGCTGTCGGCATTTATCTATGTCCATTCGACATTTAATAAATCTACCTCATACTGTTTTAAGAATTGAGTAGTTGAAGGCTTCTGTTATAGAGAAAGCAATAATACACTAGACACAATGATAAAGAGATGGTAGGCTGATTTAGGCTAGATTATTAGTGGCGTGCTCACTCTTACAAGTTGAAAGTAAACGCGTTTGCTTGAGCACAATTTAATTTAGCATGAGTCAGGATAGCATGACTTCAGTGCTCTGGGTAACTGTTACGCTTGAATACAATAGTTGCACAAAACACATCAAAAATACATTTAAAAGTATAGTTACACTCAAAATAACACCATCTAATAAAAATGTTTTAATGAAAACATTTCATAAACAAGTTTTAAGGGTTCAAAGATATGAGGTCTCAGGTGTTGGAAAAAAACAGCTTTAACATAGAGATACATAAACATGCCTTAAATATGTATGTGTGTACATATGTATTTATGTACTTATATGTGCATATATGTATTTACAGACATATATACGCATATAAACACATAACTACATATGTATACATATGTAGACACTGGATACCTTTGCAGTCAAGTAGCTGAAAACATATAAATTCACATTTGCGCAATATTCATATTTTAACTATGTATTTACTGTAAATATTTCACATTCCAATATTCTTCACATAGGGGAACATGTTCTAAGTATTTTTCAAATAGATATTCCTAAATATATCGGTATATATCTATACCTATATATAATCATACATAGATATAGATATATATTTTACGAAAAAAACATATATATATATATATATAGAAAAATGTATTTAAAATTAAATAGAACATATTCTTCTATGTAAAGAACATAAGCCTCTGTCTAGCAGAGTTAACACGCGAGTGGAAGTGCAAACAACCGCTCCACTCGTAATCTAGCCCTTTACGTGGCAATTAACAATTTGAGATTGTAATAAAAAATGCTTAATTATGCACAGTAAAACAACTTTGAGTATACTTTCATTATTTATTTTGCCCCATTTTCCTTTAAATTTAAGATAAATGTGGATTTTCCAGTCCTGAAAACTGAAAGAGCTGTGTGTGTAGGATGTGTGTGTTTGTAAATGTGTGTTTATGTGAGACTGTGTATGTATGAGTGTTTGTTTATGTATTTATAAATTTTTGTGGGTATGTATGAATGTGTGTTTGTGTGTACGTGTATGTATGTCTGAGTATGATTGTGTGTGTGTGTGTGTGCGTGTCTGCATGTATGAGTATGTGTGAGTGTGCATGTGTGTATGTAGGAATATGAGTGTGTGTGTGTGCATGTCTGTATGTATGAGTATGTGTGAGTGTGCATGTGTGTATGTAGGAATATGAGTGTGTGTGTGTATGTTTGTATGTATGAGTATGTCTGCGTGTGCATGTGTGTATGTGGGAATATGAGTGTGTGTGTGTGTGCATGTCTGTATGTATGAGTATGTGTGTGTGTGCATGTGTGCATGTCTGTATGTATGAGTGTGCATGTGTAAATGTGGGAATATGAGTGTGTGTGTGTCTGTATGTATGAGTATGTGTGAGTGTGCATGTGTGTATGTGGGAATATGAGTGTGTGTATGTCTGTATGTATGTATGAGTATGTGTGCGTGTGCATGTGTGTATGTAGGAATATGAGTGTGTGTGCATGTCTGTATGTATGAGTGTGCATGTGTGTATGTGGGAATCAGTGTTAATTTTGACGGCAAATTTCAATTTAGTCTTAGTTTTAGTCTTTTGACTAAAATGCCATTTTAGTTTTAGTCGTATTTTAGTCATCTGAATTGTTTTAGTTTTAGTCTAGTTTTAGTCGACTGAATTTTCAGTAGATTTTAGTCGACTAAATCCCAGTAGATTTTAGTCGACTAAATCCCAGTAGATTTTAGTCAACTAAAATCTAAGGGGTTTAGTTAAAGTGTAATGCGTTATTTAAGCATTTCTCTATCATTTGCAAACTGATTACATACTCCAGGAGTAAACATAATACCTGTTAATATTTATGGTATTAAGGTTTAAACATGCAATATAGACACAGATTTAGCCGTTGTGATATGTAACATCTTTATTAAACTTACAATGAAATAAAACCAAGTTTCATAAAAATACAGAAGTGCAACTTTAAAATATAAAAAAAAAAACCTGTAAACTGTATTGGCTAAATTGAACATATTACCCAATATAAAACCTTTAACAGTTCTCTGTTAATAATTAAAACAAGTATCAAGTAACTCAACACAACAAAAAGTTTCTGCAGATAGCACAAGGCACAGCATAACTTAAACCCATACTTGTGGGTTATGCTTATTTCTATAGGAAGATTCGAAAAAGTTTCTGCAACGATATTAGCACTGCTCTAGAACTTCCAAACTCATTATATACTCCTGGAGTAAAGGTTTTTTAACCTGTTTGTGGTATATAACATGTCTTTATTTATCTTAAAATTTAATAAAATTAAGTTTCGTAAATTTTTACAAAAGAACAGTAATTATATATGGATTGATTATAACAATTTGCATAAAATGTTTTTGTCAGCAAATTTTGATTTAGTTTTAGTCATAGTCTTTTGACTAAAATGTCATTTTGATTTAGTTTTAGTCATAGTCTTTTGACTAAAATGACATTTTGATTTAGTTTTAGTCATAGTCTTTTGACTAAAATGTCATTTAAGTTTTAGTCGTATTTTAGTCATCAGAATTTCCTTAGTTTTATAGTCATTTTAGTCTAGTTTTAGTCGACGAAATTAACACTGGTGGGAATATGAGTGTGTGTGTGTGTCTGTATGTGTGAGTGTGCATGTGTGTATGTAGGAATATGAGTGTGTGTGTGTGCATGTCTGTATGTATGAGTATGTGTGAGTGTGCATGTGTGTATGTGGGAATATGAGTATGTGTGTGTGTGTGCATGTCTGTATGTATGAGTATGTGTGAGTGTGCATGTGTGTATGTAGGAATATGAGTGTGTGTGTGTGTGCATGTTTGTATGTATGAGTATGTCTGCGTGTGCATGTGTGTATGTGGGAATATGAGTGTGTGTGTGTGCATGTCTGTATGTATGAGTATGTGTGCGTGTGCATGTGTGCATGTCTGTATGTATGAGTGTGCATGTGTAAATGTGGGAATATGAGTGTGTGTGTGTCTGTATGTATGAGTATGTGTGAGTGTGCATGTGTGTATGTAGGAATATGAGTGTGTGTGCATGTCTGTATGTATGAGTGTGCATGTGTGTATGTGGGAATATGAGTGTGTGTGTGTGTGTCTGTATGTATGTGTGAGTGTGCATGTGTGTATGTAGGAATATGAGTGTGTGTGTGTGCATGTCTGTATGTATGAGTATGTGTGAGTGTGCATGTGTGTATGTGTGTGTGTGTGTGTGTGTGCATGTCTGTATGTATGAGTATGTGTGAGTGTGCATGTGTGTATGTAGGAATATGAGTGTGTGTGTCTGTATGTATGAGTATGTGTGAGTGTGCATGTGTGTATGTGGGAATATGAGTGTGTGTGTGTGCATGTCTGTATGTATGAGTATATGTGAGTGTGCATGTGTGTATGTAGGAATATGAGTGTGTGTGTGTGCGTGTCTGTATGTATGAGTATGTGTGAGTGTGCATGTGTGTATATAGGAATATGAGTGTGTGTGTGCATGTTTGTATGTGTGAGTATGTGTGAGTGTGCATGTGTGTATGTAGGAATATGAGTGTGTGTGTGTATGTCTGTATGTATGAGTGTGCATGTGTGTATGTGGGAATATGGGTGTGTGTATGTCTGTATGTATGAGTGTATGTGAGTGTGCATGTGTGTATGTAGGAATATGAATGTGCGTGTGTGCATGTCTGTATGTATGAGTGTGTATGTGGGAATATGAGTGTGTGTGTGTATGTCAGTATGTATGAGTGTGCATGTGTGTATGTAGAAATTTGAGTGTGTATGAGTGTGTATATGTATGGACTGTGCTCTTAAAGGATCACTAAACACAGTAGAATTGTATAATCAATAAATGCATAATAAAAAGACTATGCAAAAGTTTGAACTTAAAATGAGTAGTAGATTGTTTTCTAAGAAATTTGAAAGTTAGTTACATTTTCCTTCCTAATGCATCATGTGACAGCCATCAGCCAATAACAAAATGCATATACGTATATATTCTTTGAATCGTACACAGGCTCAGTAGAATTTGGTGCCTTAGTGTGCATATAAAGAAATTGTGCACATTTAGATAATGGATATGAAATGGAAAGTTGTTTAAAATTGTTCTCTGTTTGAATCATGAAAGTTTAATTTTACTTTACTGTCTCTTTAATTATATTCTTAAATAAATACATATAATAAGTTTTGCTGGAGGACAGTGGAGTGTGGACCAGTATCTATTATATAATAAAGATGAAAGGAGTTAATATGCATGTGATGTGGTGTAACCTGTAGGGAGCAAGCTCTTGTATTCTGATGTTTCTTAGAAAAAGAAATAAGAAGATTTTAGTGACTTGCTGTTAATTTTGTCCCTGCCAGGCTCAGCAGGAAAGTAGAGTTTTCATCAGGTTTGCAGCCATAGTCTGTGTTACTATTGATGAGTAGTGAGATGAACTTATCATGTGTGAATACGGCACAATCTCACAGCTAGAAATAATCAAATGTAAGACACTGGGCCACTGGACATCTATAATGAAGTGTTTAAAGAATGAGTGCTATTAGCCTCCACTTGTCTATTAACCTGGTCATTTAAATGTCTTCAAGAGGAGACAGCTAGTCATCTGGAAAACAGCATTTTCTGAATATACATCCAATATTTTCAACAACAACAAAAAAATGTGCATTTTAATACTAAATGTCACTTTAAGGGGGCGATTTATCAAGCGGACAGGGGTACATATATACGCTCCCCTGTCTGCCGCAGCATACCTCTAGCGGGCTGAATTCCCCTGGAGGTATTCAGCATTGCACACGAGTGCTATTTTGCACTCGCGTACAATCCCGCCCCCTGCCCGTGCACAGCCAATCACTTGCGGGCAGGAGCTGTCAATCTCCCTGGTCGGACAAAACCGGGAGATTGAATTTTACCACCTTAGAGGTGGAGAAGAGGTTAGGAAAGCAGCGGTCTATGGACCGCTACTTGTTAAATACGGCGTGCAGGTTCTCTTGTGAGAACCTGCAGCCATAGGGGCTCAAAGGCTGGTGAAAGCCTTAGATATAGCCCCCTTAGCCATCAATGGTGATGCAAAAAAGCAAGAACGACAGGGTTGTCCTTTATCCCCTCTCCTTTTTGCTGTTTGCATAGAGCCCCTGGCGCAACACATTAGGAACTCCCCAGACATTACGGGTATTAAAATAGGACAATCGGTTTACAAACTCACTCTTTTTGCAGATGACGTTTTGCTCTCCCTAACCAAACCCCTTATATCTCTGCCAAATTTATACAACACCCTTAGGAACTTCTCCACTATATCTGGTTACAAAGTGAACCTTGAAAAATGTGAAGCCATGCCTCTTGCTATTCCAGACCACACAAAAAAATTGATAGAACTAAACTTTGAGTTTAATTGGGTAAAACATCATCTCAAATATCTAGGGATCAACCTTACAAAACACTCATCAGAACTTTACCAAACCAACTATCCTCCAATTTATAAAGTAATCAAACAGGACCTCACTAAATGGAGCAAACTGAGATTTTCTTGGTTTGGACGTCTATCTGCGATCAAAATGTCTGTGTTACCAAAGATTTTATATTTATTTCGGACCCTACCGATAGGCATCCCGAATTGTGATCTAGACAATCTCCAAGCTTGCATTAACAATTTTATAAGAGGGACTAAAAAAGCTAGAATTCCTAAACCAATATTTACGAGACATAGGCAACTGGGAGGCCTGGGCGCACCAAATCTCAGACACTACTTCCAAGCAGCTAGGTTAGCGCAAACTACTCTCCTTAACAAAACGGAAGATGAGATAAGATGGACCACGTTGGAGTCAGACATAAATAAACTATATCCTCAAGAGCTGGCTCTGTGGGACCCACATAGAGCTCAAACCCAAAAACTTAATAAATTCCCAATTACAGATTACATGCTCAAAGCTTGGTCCACTCTTGTTTCGTCTCTCAAAATTCTCCCTAACAGATCCCTCAAGACCCCCCTAAAAGTAATCATACCTTCAGAACAGATCCCAGCTATACAGAAGTGGGAAAACAGAGGTCTTTATAGGATCGCAGACTTAGTAGACAAAGGCAAATTAATGACATACACACAACTTCAGGATAAACTGTCTCCTTCCAAATTACATTGGTTTCTATATCTTCAGATATCCTCCATCATACATAAATACCTACCTTCATTGACTGGTCACAAATTCACTCCCTTAGAAATAATTTGTAGCTCCTCATCCAGACCTAGAAAAACTATTTCACAATTATATCAACTAATTCAATCTTCCACACAAATCACTAAAACAAGCCTTCAGCTTAAATGGGAGGCCGACCTCAATACAGAAATTGATATTTCCGACTGGAATAACTTAATATATAATGCGAGTAAAGGCCTGTTGAGTGCTGACATGCAGGAAAATTGCCTTAAAACAATTTTCAGATGGTATCTCACTCCAATTATCACCTCTCATTCCATTAAACGGGGGTCCAAGCTCTGTTACAGGGGTTGTGAAGTCGAAGGTACATACAAACACATGTGGTGGGACTGCTCTTACTCTAAAATAATCTGGAATAAATTATCACTCCTTTTAAGTACGATACTAGATAGCCCCATTCAGTTGTCAATGAACCAAGCCCTATTGAATGTACGCTTAAGGCAGTTTAATAAATACATTAATCAATTTATCAAAATTTTATGTACAGCTACACGTATATGTATAGCCCGTCACTGGAAGGAGGGGGCTCCCCCCTGGGACGAAATTTTACATAAAATTAGGCACATATACAATATGTCCGCACAAGCAGCAATATTACAAGACACTCAGGAAGCTTTTCACAAAGTCTGGTTTTATTGGATCACACATGACTCCGTATAATACTGTTTGAATTGTCAATATACCCAATACAGCAGAGATCTTATATGCCTTTATACATCCGTTGGTTAATCATAATATTATCCTTATTGATGAAAATTCCACTGGGTGTGTCATGGTCGGAAGGCACTATTTTCTTACTCTTCTTCATCTTCCCCTCTTATCTTCTTCTCTTCCCCCTTTGATTTTCCCAACTTTTCTCTGTACTCCCTTTGTATTCAAGATCTTCATACATTTTTTGGTTAAGATGGGAATGAGGGGGTGTCCTTACCCCACTCAGGTCCCCCAGACAAACTGACAGACAAGAAGCATGATAGCTGTTGTTTAAGGAGTAATCGACCAAGTAATTCCATCTATATAGCGATACAAATGTAAATGTTTTAAATGCTTCTAGGAAATCTTAGTTACTGTCTACTAATATTGGTCTCATTGATCTATCTGTCATTAAGTGGCTATGTCTTCTGTGAAGGTCTTGTTTATTCTTTTGTATTGTTTAAATATCAATAAAAAATTATTTCAAAAAAAAAGCAAGAACTATCTATCATTTATCATTGTGAGGTAACATTACGTGGGCTTATATTATAGTCTTACTGATTAGCTTTTTGCATGTGTTAAAGTGATGCAATAAGCTCTCATTTCATAAAATAAACAAGTTAATTACAAACCTTTATTACCTCTACCCTGTTGGAAACCCAGATTCTGGCATGGAGGGTACTCCCTCTATTCCAAATAGTAATACCTGTTTATATTTTGAGGAGGCCTTGGTATGTCCATCCTCTCAACTATGTTCCACATGCCTCAACAAAGTTGAGGCATGTGGAGATGTCTAAGAAGGTTAACCCCTTTAGTAACACTGAGCCATCTCTGAGGACTCGCCGTCCCATGAGGTGCATACCCATCAGTCATCTCCCTCATCACATGCAGATTCCCGTAGCATGCCTGATCCTCCATCTGGAGGGAGCCTTTTACCATCAGACTTTACTGTGCAGTTAAAGACAGCGGTGTCTGAGGCCCTTAGTGCTTTACCTTGCCCTGTCAAGTGCAAGCAAAAGGTTAAACATCGCTCTCCCCAGGGGTCATCAAGTGTTTTATTTGATTGATCTGTTTTTCAATAATCCAAGGATGGGTCACACTCTGAGTCTTCAGAGGGTGAACTTTCTGGATCGGAGTCTACTACCTCTAGGCCTCCTGCTGCAGAGCCAGTCTTTAGATTCAAGATTGAACACTTACATTTTCTTCTAAAGGAGGTTCTGTCTACATTAGAGGTTCCAGAGGTCAAGCTGCCTGATGAACCTTTGATCCCTACATTAGACAAAATTTATGAGGACAAGGTAGTGCCGTTAATTTTCCTTTTTCCCTTCATCTTCCTTTAAAAAATTATTCCCGGTACCGGATTTTCAATTGGAGTTGTGGGGTTCTGTCCCTAAGGTGGATGGTGGTATCTCCACACTGGCCAAGCGTACTACTATCCCACTTGAGGATAGTTTGTCGTTCAGAGAGCCGATGGATATGTTTCAGCATACAGGATTTGTGTTAACCGGCAGCAGCTGTTGCCTCGGTTGCTGGAGCTGCAGCCTATTGGTGCAACTCCTTATCGGAATTGACCGAGGTGGAGGGTCCCCTCAACGTTATCCAAGAAAGAATTAAGGCCTTGAGAATTGCTAATTATTTTATCTGTGATGCTGTAATGCTTCTATCATAGCCTATCATATATCATAGCCTGTCATAAATGACATCATGGGGCCCATTTAACAAGCTCCGTAGGGAGCTTGTGGGCCCGTGTTTCTGGCGAGTCTTCAGACTCGCCAGAAACACAAGTTATGGAGCTGCGGTCTAAAAGTTGTTTCTGCTTCTGCTCACTCTAGAACAACTTCCTGTGAATGCATCCTGTTCCAGCTCAAATCAAGCCTGTGCAGTTTCAGAATCTCTCCACTAAAATCCAGCTCACAGCTCCTTTGCATGCCTCCTGTCACAGCTGATCAATCACTGAATCTCCTTCTGCTATTCAGAAGCATTTTCACCCTAAAGTCAATCCAGATCCTTTCTGTGTAAAGCTCTCAAAGCAGCTGTTTGTTACCTGCTTTTCCATGGACTGCAACTAATAATTTCACACAATGAACTGGGCTATTATTATTTGCCTGCATTGAATATCTTGTTACTAATTAATTGTTGCAAACTGAAGTTAAGTTTGTTACTCATTCAAACTGAACCGCTTATCATTTCAACCTTAAGTAAAGGAGCTGTATAAATTTCTCTAACTAAAGGATCTGTGTAAACATTTATTAACTATCCTTCTTGGGAACATTTTGCACAAACTGGATTGTTATATTTGTTTCTTGTATATATTTGCCTTTTGATTACAATAATCTTTGGACTGCCTCATATTACAGCAAGATTAATGTTAAAAAGAAACATTGGCATCTATTTATCAAGCCGTCAACCGCAAATACGCTGGAATTCCGCAGCATATTTGTGGCGAGCCTGATTCGCCTTAGTTATCAAAACCTACAAACCGGCAAAAGTAGAATTTTGTGACGTAACATACGATCCGCCGGACTCAGTCCGACACAGATCGATTCTTACGCCACTACAGATGTTCCGAACGCAAGTTCGGCACAATCTGACTACTTTTCTAAGTTATCAAATATCTACCAGGTACGCTTGGCATTATTCTGGCCCAGCGTACCTGGTTTTGAATCCGCCCGCCCTGGAGGCGGCGGATGCCATAGGAATCAATGGGAGTCGGAAAGCAGCGAAAGCTTATGTTCGCTGCTGCCCGATATCCCATTGATTCCTATGGGAATGTTTACACCTAACACCCTAACATGTACCCCGAGTCTAAACACCCCTAATCTCTACACCGCCGCCACCTAAATAAAAGTTATTAACCCCTATCCCGCCGCTCCCGGACCCCACCACAACGAAACAAACGTATTAACCCCTAAACCGCCGCTCCTGGAGCCCACCGCCACCTACATTATACTTATTAACCCCTAATCTGCCGTCCCCAACGTCGCCGCCACTATATTAAACTTATTAACTCCTAAACCTAAGTCTAACCCTAACCCTAACACCCCCTAACTTAAATATAATTTAAATAAATCTAAATAAATATTACTATCATTAAATAAATTATTCCTATTTAAAACTAAATACTTACCTATAAAATAAACCCTAAGCTAGCTACAATATAACTAATAGTTACATTGTATCTAGCTTAGGGTTTATTTTTATTTTACAGGCAACTTTGTATTTATTTTAACTAGGTACAATAGTTATTAAATAGTTAACTATTTAATAACTTCCTAGTTAAAATAAAGACAAATATACCTGAAAAATAAAACCTAACCTAAGTTACAATTACACATAACACTACACTATAATTCCATAAATTCCCTAAACTAAATACAATTAAATACAATTAAAAAAAATTATCTAAAGTACAAAGAAAACCAAACACTAAATTACAGAAAATAATAAAATAATTACAAGATTTTTAAACTAATTACACCTAATCTAATCCCCCTAACAAAATAAAAAGCCCCCCAAAATAAAAAAGCCCTACCCTACACTAAATTACAAATAGCCCTTAAAAGGGCCTTTTGCAAGGCATTGCCCCAAAGTAATCAG
Source organism: Bombina bombina (assembly GCF_027579735.1). Taxonomy (NCBI): domain Eukaryota; kingdom Metazoa; phylum Chordata; class Amphibia; order Anura; family Bombinatoridae; genus Bombina; species Bombina bombina. Next base: position 780,811,104 of record NC_069500.1, on the reverse strand, counting down.
CTCTTTTACCTGTAAAAAAAATTTACAAACCCCCCCAACAATAAAACCCACCACCCACACAACCAACTCTATTCTAAAACCCACCCAATCCCCCCCTTAAAAAAACCTAACGCTAACCCCTTGAAGATCACCCTACCTTGAGAAGTCTTCACCCAACCGGGCTGAAGTCCTCAACGAATCCGGCAGAAGAGGTCCTCCAGACGGGCAGAAGTCTTCATCCAAGCCGGGCAGATTTAAATAGATGTATTTAAATTATATTTAAGTTAGGGGGTGTTAGGGTTAGACTTAGGTTTAGTGGTTAATAAATTTAATATAGTGGCGGCGACGTTGGGGGCAGCAGATTAGGGGTTAATAAATGTAGGTAGGTGGCGGCGGTGTAGGGGGGGCAGATTAGGGGTTAATAAGTATAATGTAGGTGGCGGTGGGCTCCGGGAGCGGTGGTTTATTGGTTAATAATTGTATTTAGTAGCGGCGGGGTTCGGAAGCGGCGGTTTAGGGGTTAATAAATTTATTAGAGTTGCGGCGGGCTCCGGGAGTGGCGGTATAGGGGGTTAACAGTTTGATATAGTGTGGGTGTTTAGTGACAGGGTACCAAGAAAGCTGTAAAAAAGCCCAAGAGCAGAGAGATCGATGACTGTTAGTTAACAACAGTCTGCTGCTCATCGCACTGTACTTGGTGCGTGGTTTTTGACAGCTTTTTTGACAATTTTCGAGAACGTATTCAGGTCCGCGGCAGCGATGTTAGGCGATCTTAGGAGAGGGTATTGGTGCCGTCGAATGCAAGTCAGTTGACGCTTTGATAAATAGATGCCATTGTATCTACATTTTAAAAGATACTAAGTAATTCACTTATCCTGCTTTTCTGTTTAATCAGGATAATTTCATTCCGTAGCTCTTCTCAGGTGTTGCTGGAAACTGAGAATACTTTTGTATTAACTGCAGTATTAATTTACCCATTGATTCATTATTAACCTCTGGGTATCAAATATTGCTAGAAACCTATATTTGTATTTACTAAAATCAAACTTTTACAGATGCAATCATGCAGATCATTCGCCTAAATGCTAAGATTTCTGTTTTTTCAGTGCAGACCCGTTGGGCGCTCTGGCTGAAATCCTGGTCTGTGGATATGACTTCTAAGTCTAGACTCCTTTCTCTTCCTTTTAAGGGAAATATTTTATTTGGTCCAGGCCTGGACTCCATTATCTCCATGGTTACAGGGGGCAAGGGTGCCTTCCTACCGCAGGATAAAAAGAACAAGTCTAAGGGACAAGGCTCTAATTTCCGTTCCTTTTGTTCTAAGCAATCCCAATGACAACAGTCCTCCTCTAAGCCCGAACAAGCCAAGAGTACTTGGAAGCCGGCTCAATCTTGGAATAAATCCAAGCAGAACAAAGCGCCAGCTGAAACCAAGTTGGCATGAAGGGGCAGCCCCTGATCCGGGGCTGGATCGTGCAGGGGGCAGACTGTCGCTGTTTTCAGATGCTTGGTTTAGGGACATGCAGGATCCATGGGTCCTGGAGGTCATAGCTCAGGGATACAAGATTTCAAATCTTAACCACACAAGGGCAAATTTCTCCTTTCAAGCCTGTCTTTAAAGCCAGAAAAGAGGGAAGCCTTTCTGGAGTGCTTGCGGGATCTGTGCTCCCTAGGGTCATTGTCCCGGTTCCTGTTGCAGAAAGAGGTTTGGGACACTATTCAAACCTGTTTGTGGTCCCAAAGAAGGAGGGAACTTTCCGCCTGATTCTGGACCTAAAGTGCTTAAACAAGTTTCTAAATGTCCCCTCATTCAATAAGGTCCATCCTTCCTCTAGTTTAGGAAGGACAGTTCATGACCACTATAGATCTGGAGGATGCTTACCTTCACATTCCAATCCACAAGGATCACTTCCAGTTCCTAAGGTTTGCGTTCCTGGACCAGGACTTCCAGTTTATTGCACTTCCGTTTGGTCTAGTTACTGCTGCAATAATTTTTACAAAGGTTTTAGAGGCTCTTCTGGCCATTGCCAGAACCCGGGGTATAGCAGTAGCTCCCTACTTGGATGATATTCTGGTACACACTCCATCTTTTCATCTGGTGGAGGACCATTCGGTATCTCTTCTCTCTCTTCTTCGATTTCATGGATGGAAGATAAACTTAGAAAAGAGTTCTCTGATTCCGAGCACCAGGGTAGAATTCCTGGGTACTATAATAGACTCCATATCCATGACGATATTTCTAACAGACCAGAGACACTGCAAGCTAGCTTTGGCATGTCTTGCTCTCCGGACTTTCTTAAGGCCATCTGTGGCTCAGTATATGGAGGTAATTGGTCTCATGGTGTCCAGCATGGACATAATTCCCTTCCGTCTCAAACCATTACAACTGTGCATGCTGAGGCAGTGGAACAGCGGTCATTCGGATCTGTCTCAACAGATTTCCCTGGACCACCAGTTGAGAGAATTGCTCTCTTCGTGGCTGTGTCCAGATCATCTGTCCCAAGGGACATAATTTCTAAGACCATCCTGGGAGAGTGTGACTACGGACGCAAGTCTATCAGGATGGGGAGCTGTTTGGGATGTCAGGAAGTCACAGGACCTGTGGTCTCAGGAGGAACACTCCCTCCCGATCAACATTCCGGAACTTGGAGAAATCTTCAATGCTCTGAAGGCTTGGCCTCTTCTGCGTTCATCCCGGTTTATCAGATTCCAATCAGAAAATATAACCTTGGTGGCTTACATCAACCATCAGGGTGGAACGAGAAGCTCCCTAGCAATGAGGGAAGTATCTTGGATTCTGGAGTGGGCAGAAGTCCACAGCTGTTTGCTGTCAGCGATCCACATTCCGGGTGTGGACAACTGGGAAGCGGATTTTCTCAGCAGACAATTCTATCATCCGGAGGAATGGTCTCTCCATCCCAAAGTGTTTACGGAGATATGCTACAGGTGGGGGGTGCCGGAGATAGACCTCATGACATCTCGTCTCAATAACAAGCTACCCAGATATGGGTCAAGGTCCAGGGATTATCAGTAGATGCATTAGCAGTGCCTTGGAGGTTCAATCTAATTTACCTTTTGCCACCGTTACCACTCCTTCCTCGTGTAGTGGCTCACATCAAGCAGGAGCAGGCATAAGTGATACTGATTGCTCCATCGTGGCCGTGAAGGACGTGGTTTGTGGATCTGGTGCGAATGTCATCTCCTCCATGGAAGTTACCTTGTCTTAGACTACAAAATCTGCAAATACTTTTAATTTTTGAAGTTACCGCTAAAATAATGTTATATAATTCCGGACTGTGTGCAGAATTATATAACATTATTCTGATTGTTTACTGTCCCTTTAAGGGAAAAACTATTTTACAGGATACTGTCCCTTTAAATAGAAATGTCTTTCAGCCCTCTCATAACCTTAATAACACCCTTCAAGTTGCAGTAGCCAGAGCATTCACCACTAACTTTGCAATTATACTTACCAGATTCGTAGAACTTACTGAGTGTGCCCCAGATGTGAATGCTTAAATGGTCTCTCACATTAAACAAGAGCGTTAGCATTAGTTACAAAGAGGTAGATAAGTCCCAACACATACACAGCTGGCAAAGAGTCATCTGCTATCACCACCTTCATGTTGTCACAATGAAGAAAAACCTGCTGATCTGTAAGTAAAGAACCGCGCATCTGTAGCACATACTCAGCCCTTCTATTGACCAAGCCTTATGCACAACCTTCTCTGAAATACATGATGAAACTTTTAGTTGTGAACAAATTAGGCTGCCTGGAAAAAGTGTGGTGAGTAGCTGGGTGAACATTCTAAGATTAAATTCATTTGATAGTGCTACTTCAACAAATGCTAGGCTAGAATTAGCTAAGAGCCATACAACATAAGCCAACTTCATCCTTGGATGATGATCCTGAATCAGAGTCAGATGTTGATGATGTACGCTAACAACTCCAGCTACAATGTCAGAATTCAAAACCCTACAAGCTACCTGTTAGGGAAATGGATCATGCCCCCCTTCCAGATCATCAGAATCCCCCTGTGAAGTTCTTTTCATGGCTTTTTGCAGGGCTTTGTACATTTAAAGGTTTTACAATACATTAGAAAAACCTGCAATAACCCACTTATCACAAACTTTTCAAATGCATTTGTGGCGAATTTGCACCCACCATACATTGGAAAAGGAGAATTAAACAGCAGTATTCCAATCTGTCAGAAAACACATTTTCAGCAGCTTTTTGCAACTTTTGTACCTTTTAAATGTTATGGACTTAAAAGGGCAGTAAAGTCAATATTTAAATTTCATAATTGATAGAGAGCCTGCAATTTTAAACAACTTTTCATTTTACTTCTCTTATCAAATTTGCTTTATTTTCTTCCTTTGCTGAAGAGTATACATAGGTAGACTTAGGAGCAGCAATGCTTTGCCGGTAGCTAGCTGGTGATTGGTGGGTGCACAAAAATACCTCTTTTCATTGTCTCACAGGATGTAGCTCCCATTAGTGAATTTCTGCTGCTCAGCCTATTTTTCTACATAGGATCAAGGTCGGACTGGGAATTCAGATCAGCCCTGCACATTTTTGAAGACTGTCAATCTTCAGGGGGCAACTTGCTGTCCCTCAGCAATGAGACAGGCATATCAGGTAGTGGATACTCATCAGGATGGAATCTCAGCCATTCATGTTCCCAATATTAACAATTGGAAGGCAGACTTTCAAAGTCATCAGTGTCTCCATCCAGTGGAATTGTCCTTACATTCAGATAGATTACAAGTTTTGCGTTATGGTGCGGTACGGCTATACCTCATTGCACATGGAATGGCAGGTCTCCTGTATTACAAGTCGCAGCGGTATAGCTATGCCGCAAGTGTTTTAACCTGTAACGCAACGATCCATTCAGCTTTTAAAAAATTACGTTTGAGTGCGGGATTTTCCATAGCGACATATTACAAGTTGCTCGGGCAGGCTATAGCGCTAGCGTTATTGTCTATACCGCCGCAATCCATTCCGCGATCTGAGACCAGCAGTTATGGATTTTGCAAAACAAAATGTTTCACAAAACTCATAACTAAAATGTTACAAAGTACTACTAACTACCTATTAACCCCTAAACCGCGGGCCCCCCACATCTTTACTACTAATAAACTAAACATATTAACCCCTACACTGCTGGCCCCCCACATCACAACACACTAAATTAAACTATTAACCCCTAAACCTAACACCCCCTAACTTTAAATTAAACTTATAATATAACTATATTTAAGTAAATAAAAACTTACCTGTGAAATTAAAAAAACCTAAGTTTAAACTATGAATTAAACTATCATTACTGTTTTAAATAAATGAAAGAAACGAAAAATAAAAAACCTAACATTACAAAATTATAAAATCCTATCACTATGATTAAAAATAAAAAAAACTAACATCACAATATTATAAAATCCTAACACTACGATAAAATATAAAAAAAATAACATTACAATATTATAAAATCCTAACACTACGAATAAAAATTCCGTAAAGAAACGGCTGGTAACACTATTTTGCACGCCACTTCCCAACACCCTACACATGTGATTAAGGCCATACCTCGGGGCCAATTTATTAGAATTCACAGAAACACCAAGTCTAATGAAATATATGAGTCCCAATCTCTAGAACTAAAAAACAGATTAATATGTAGGGGCTATAATGCTAACAATCTAGAAAAATGTCGCAAAGAAATAAGAACACTTAATAGCGTCCCTAAAACACAAAATCCAGATAGGAAGGAAAAGTCAAGTTTTAAAGATGCCATAGTATTCACTACGGCGTATTCAAAACAATACAATGAGATTATAAAAATCTTAAAAAAGCACTCTCATGTCCTCTTAGGGGATGACATATTAAAATCTTACGTCAACAACATTAAATATGTTCCGAAAAAATCTAAAACTTTAGGCCAAACAATATCCCCAAGTCTAGTCATGAGAACAAATGCAAAAAAACAGAATTGGCTTCAGCATAAAGGGAATTATAGATGTGGTAGACGTAACTGTCACATGTGTACACACATCCAGGAGGGTAACAATTTTTCTAGTAATAGTACAGGGAATGAATATACTATAGATTTTTATGCAAACTGTTGCACCACATTTGTGGTTTACCTTCTTACTTGCAACCTGTGCCAGTTGCAGTACACAGGTCAAACTTCTAGGGAGGTCCGCAAAAGATTTAATGAACACACTAGAGATACCAAAAATTACAATAAAGATTCGGCAGTCGCAAACCACTTTAATGGTTATCACCTCACCAATGTGACTAACATGAATATAAAAATCATAGATATCGCAACCACATCTATAAGAGGGGGAAATAAATTTAAAATTTTGGAGAAAAAGGAACTATTCTGGATGTTAAAGTTACAAAACATGCTCCCCTTTGGGGATGAATCGTGAGTGTGATATTAATTTCTTCATTGATAATTAACTTTAAAACCATGTCAAAACTTCAGATCTATTAGCTGCCACCTAGTTGTGTACTGTATCATACACTGGTGCTGTTGTTCTAAGGTCATAGCTCTGATAATGTTGCATATCACTGTATCTAAATTTGTTAATAATATATACTTCTTTCTCTACACCAAGTAGGTTTTCATGTATACCACTGCGCCTAAATTTGTTACCAATTTTACCAATTTCCCTATGTACATATGAAGTAGGTTTTTGTGTTACAATGACAGATTTATTTCTAATTATCCTTTTTTCTTTTAAAGTGTTTCACCATTATACGTATAACAGACAATTCTGCTAAGTGGAACTATATATGTACATTTAAATCCTGCTAAAAGTGGGTTCATTATTTTGTTTTTAAAATATTTTTCTTTTTGAGATGCACATATAGAGTGACCTGTATTCTAAAGGGTTAATAATGAATCAGCTGTATCACATTAACTTGTAATACGTGTAACAGCAAATCAAATACAAGTGTCCCCTTTAAATACAGGCTGCTCTACATCTCAAACATGTCTATGAATAAGCGTCCTAAAGGGACGCAAAACTAGTCAGACAGCTTGTTGTGTCTCCAGCACTCCTGCCATTGTCTTTTTGTGCGTGTCTTACAGCGTTTGTTGCTGTTAACTTTTTTTTAAAAATTATTCCAATAAAGTATTTACTATTTTTAAGGATCCCTCGGTGCAGTGCCTGATTTTTGCTGTATACCTGGACTAAATAAAAACTTACCTGTGAAATTAAAAAAACCTAAGTTTAAACTATGAGTTAAACTATCATTACTGTTTTAAATAAATGAAAGAAACGAAAAATAAAAAAACTAAAATTACAAAATTATAAAATCCTAACACTACGAATAAAAAAAAAACAACTAACATTACAAAAAATAATAATCACTAACATTAAAAAAATAAAAAAAATCTAAGATTACAGAAAATAATAAACGAAATTATCCAAAATAATAAAAATTACACCTAATCTAATAACCCTATAAAAACACCCCCTAACCTAACAATAAACTACCAATAGCCCTTAAAAGGTCCTTTTGTAGCACATTGCCCTAAGTTAATCAGCTTTTACCTAAAAATTACAAAGTCCCCCTAACAGTAAACCCTCCCTACCCACACAGCCCCCCAAAATAAAAAACCTAAATCTAAAAAAAACAAAGCTACCCATTGTATGGGCATTGCCCTTAAAAGGGCATTCAGCTCTTTTACTGCCCATCCCTAATCTTAAAAAAAAAACCAAAAAAACAACAACAAAAAAACTAACACTAACCCCAGAAAAGCTACTCACAGTTCCTGAAGTCTGGATATCCATCTTCATCCAGGCAGCGAGAAGTCGTCATCCAGGCGGCGACATCTTGATCCATCGCGGGGGCATCTTCTTTCTTCATTACGGTGGCGTGGAGCTGTGGAGGAGCGGAGCTGCGGAGGTGCAGAGCATCTTTGCCGACGGCGCAGACATCCAGCGTGGAGGATCCTCTTCATACGGGCACCGCCGTACACTGAAGCTTGAATGCAAGGTACCCGTTTAAATATGAGGTACCTTGCATTGCTTTTGGCTGACATTTTTAAATCAGCCAATAGGATGTCTGTGCTGCCGGCAAAGATGCTCTGCACCTCCACAGCTCCGCGTCACCAGGATGAAGATAGAAGATGCCCCTGTGATGGATCAAGATGTCGCCGTCTGGATGAAGACTTTTCTCCTCCTAGATGAAGATGGATGTCCGGACTTCAGGGATCGTGAGTAGATTTCCTGGGGTTAGTGTTAGGTTTTTTTCGATTGCAAAATGTACCGAGTCCACGGATTCATCCTAACTTGTGGGATTTTGTCCTTCCTGACAGGAAGCAGCAAAGAGAGCACCACAGCAGAGCTGTCTATATAGCTCCCCCCTAAACTCCACCCCCAGTCATTCTCTTTGCTGGCTCTAAGCAGGAAGGGTAAAGAGAAGAGGTGTTAAACTGTTAGTTTTTATTTTATCTTCAATCAAGTGTTTGTTATTTTTAAATGGTACCGGTGTTGTACTATTTACTCTCAGGCAGGACATAGATGAAGATTTCTGCCTGGAGGATGATGATCTTAGCATTTGTAACTAAGGTCCACTGCTGTTCCCACAGAAGCTGAGGAGTACAGGAAAACTTCAGTGTGAGGAACGGTTCTTGCTATACAGCAATGAGGTATGTTCAGTCATTTTTCTGCAGAGACTGTGTTAACTCAGAAAGGCTGACAGTATCCCCTTTAGGGGAAGGGTAAGCAGTAATCCTAGTGTTTAAGAGGTTTTACTAGCTTGCATAAAGGGCTTATTTGTTTTTTTGGGCACTTAGTTTGCATGAGAGATTGGGACAAACGTTTGGGTGTTCTGGGAGTAACGTTTTTTATTGATGGGACATTTGCATGAGGGTTCATTTGGCTTTTTTGGGGTTGTTATAACCCACATTTCAGACAAGGTTTGTTGGATTTGTGTAGGCCCCAGCCACATCGAGTGTGGTAGGCAGGGCCTATTTTCGCGCCTCTGTTGCGCATTTAGTTATACTGTCAAGCAGCAAGCAACTTCTCCTGAGGTCCTGATATTCTCCTGAGGGCCTAATCAAAGCTTTAACATCATTTTATCGTTCCCTAAGGGCAGGTATGGCCACAGCAGAGCTGTGGCAAAGTGCTAATAGGGGTTTAAACCGGTTTTAGACATTTTGCAATCCGGTTTTGTCAATTGGGAGTATATTGCATTACACGGACTTAGTGTTGGCCTTTCTAAGATCTCATGGGTGGAAGGTGAACGTGAAAAAGAGTTCTCTTATTCCTCTCACAAGAGTTCCATTCCTGTGGACATGGAAATTTTTCTGACGGAGGTCAGGAAATCAAAAATTTTAACCACCTGCCGAGCTCTTCATTCCATTCCTTGGCCATCAGTGGCTCAGTGTATGGAGGTAATCGGACTTATGGTAGCGGCAATGGACATAGTTCCGTTTGCTCGCTTGCATCTCAGACCACTGCAACTATGCATGCTCAAACAGTGGAATGGGGATTATGCAGATTTATCTCCTCAGATAAATCTGGATCAAGAGACCAGAGACTCCCTTCTTTGGTGGTTGCCACAGGATCACCTGTCCAGGGGAATGTGTTTCCGCAGGCCAGCGTGGGTTATTGCGACGACGGACGCCAGCCTACTGGGCTGGGGTGCAGTCTGGAATTCCCTGAAAGCACAGGGTTTGTGGACTCAGGAGGAGGCCCTCCTACCGATAAATATTCTGGAATTAAGAGCGATATTCAATGCTCTTCAGGCGTGGCCTCAGCTGGCTTCGGCCGGATTCGTCAGGTTTCAGTCGGACAACATCACGACTGTAGCTTATATCAATCATCAGGGGGAACAAGGAGTTCCTTGGCGATGATATAAGTTTCCAGGATAATCCGATGGGCAGAGACTCACTCTTGCCATCTATCAGCGATCTATATCCCAGGGGTAGAGAACTGGGAGGCAGATTTTCTAAGTCGTCAGACTTTTCATCCGGGGGAGTGGGAGCTCCATCTGGAGGTGTTTGCTCAACTGGTTCAGCTATGGGGCACACCAGAATTGGATTTGATGGCGTCTCGTCAGAACGCCAAACTTCCTTGTTACGGATCCAGGTCCAGGGATCCTCAGGCAGTACTGATAGATGCTCTAGCAGTACCCTGGTCGTTCAACCTGGCTTACGTGTTTCCACCATTTCCTCTCCTTCCCCGTTTGATTGCCAGAATCAAACAGGAGAGAGCTTTGGTGATTTTGATAGCACCTGTGTGGCCACGCAGGACTTGGTATGCAGACCTGGTGGACATGTCATCTCTACAACCATGGACTCTGCCACTGCGACGGGACCTTCTAATTCAAGGTACGTTCAAGCATCCAAATCTACTTTCTCTGTAACTGACTGCTTTAAGATTGAACGCTTGATTTTATCAAAGCGGGGTTTCTCTGAGTCAGTCATAGTTACCTTGATTCAGGCTCGAAAGCCTGTCACCAGGAAAATCTATCATAAGATATGGCGTAAAAATATCTTTTTTTGGTGCGAATCCAAAGGCTACTCATGGAGTAAGATCAGGATTCCTAGGATTTTGTCCTTTCTTCAAGAAGGGACAGATATCTGCTTTGTCTATCCTATTGTACAAGCGTCTGGCTGATGTCCCAGACGTTCTGGCTTTTTGCCAGGCTTTAGTTAGAATCAAGCCTGTGTTTAAACCTGTTGCTCCGCCTTGGAGTCTAAATTTAGTTCTTAATGTTCTTCAGGGAGTTCCGTTTGAACCCATGCATTCCATAGATATTAAGCTTCTATCTTGGAAAGTTCTGTTTCTAGTTGCTATCTCTTTAGCTCGAAGAGTTTCTGAACTATCTGCATTACAATGCGACTCGCCTTATCTTGTTTTCCATGCTGATAAGGTAGTTTTGCGTACCAAACCTGGGTTCCTCCCTAAGGTTGTTTCTAACAGGTATATCAATCAGGAAATTTTTGTTCCTTCTCTGTGTCCTAATCTTTCTTGTAAGAAGGAACGTCTGTTGCACAACTTGGACATGGTTAGTGCTTTGAAATTCTATTTACAGGCAACCAAAGATTTTCGTAAAACATCTTCTTTGTTTGTTGTCTATTCTGGAAAGGGTAGGGGTCAAAAGGCCACAGCGACTTCTCTTTCCTTTTGGCTGAAAAGCATCATCCGTTTGGCTTATGAGACTGCTTGACAGCAGCCTCCTGAAAGGATTACAGCTCACTCCACTAGAGAGGTGGCTTCCACATGGGCTTTTAAAAATGATGCTTCTGTTGAACAGATTTGTAAGGCTGCGACTTGGTCTTCGCTTCATACCTTTTCCAAATTTTACAAATTTGATACTTTTTGATATATTTTAGCTTATTATACCAATTTGTTTAGTCTTCATGTATTATTCACAATTGTTATCTATTCTATCTTTCAAAAAGCCCGATACGGGCGAAACCGGTCAGGGGGTTGTAGAGCTTAGGGGAGCTCTATAGAATTTTTAAAACTTTACCTCAGAAATGGTAGCCGGTATAGGAGATTATAGAATCTAAACAGCCTTAGTGATATTAAGAATTACTTTAATATTATCTCACGAAGCTTTCTACATTACTATTTACTTAGTTATCACTACATTACTACAAACGAAATGCTATATACCTTTAGTAACTAATAGTGCTGTATAACAGCTATTTTAAAGCTGTATATTTATAACTAATTTTGTGAGGAGGAAATATCTGAGCCTTAGGTTCGTTGACTATTAGTGACTCATTATCAGAGAAAACGCTAGCGTGCTGTCAACTTGTTGGTAGCCATTAGAAATAAATCCTTTGACCATAACTATTATATATAAACAGAATAGATAACAATTGTGAATAATACATGAAGACTAAACAAATTGGTATAATAAGCTAAAATATTTTACTGACTGCAAACTCAAACCGGATACACTCCGGCAACAGTCATTTGAACTGACTATCTGCACAGTATTAATACATGTATATTGGCATGTTCAAAACAGTATATCTAGTTGCATATGAGCTATCTATCCTGTCACATGCTGCACCTTGTATGTGAATTTAATAACTTACATATGCATTCTTATTAGATTTGAACAATTCAGTTCATCTATTTATGCAAATATATTTAAAGTGACATACATAGCCAATATAATACTTGAACGAATCAGTTCATCCACTGATGTTTATACATTTAAAGTGGTATACACAGTAAAGATATTAGACACTTGCTTACAATTAAGGATATTTCATGTCTACCAACTACATTATGGTCACAAAAAACACATGTTAACGACCTGTTTTACAATTTATATAATACAATATTTATTTAAAAACAACATCTAAGTAACTCGATATTCAGGTAAAGATACCCAACACTGATAAGAGTGTGATATCAAATCACAGTACATGGGAATCCATACTACGTAGTAGTCACTAAGATACTTATGAAAAATTGGGATATCATATGACAACATATATAGGAAGCAACTAAGAAGTGATAGTATACAAGGTTCCACAATCATATCACTTATTGATCAAAGTAAGCACTAATTTGTACGTGCTAGTATATGGAGTAATAAAGTGATATCACAGAACTATGTATATCATTTCCTGAACACTTTCTGAGTATCACTAATGTGACAAAATAAGACAAACGTAAAACACACAAAAGTATAACTAAGACCTTTAACATAAAACAGAGAACAACTCTCAAAATCCAATAAACGATTAAACAAACTTGCTCTGTTTTGTTTTTACTATCATTAAGGTGTTACATCAAGTGGTATCATAACACTATTTAGGAGGACTCCCACCATAAATTAACTTAATCTATCACCAGTATATACATTGTATCTGATACTGCTATACTAATCCTCCCTAACCAGCACATATTGTTCCATAAGGTAACACTTAATTAGTTACCATCCTATACAATTTCCTTCCTTATACTTTTGACACGTCAAAGGCTTATCTAATATTTAGGAAAGGCTACCAATTATTTGGTTGTTTTTAAATTGAGTGTTTTATTTTAATATACCAAATAAAAGTTATATTTTAATTTCCCAATTTTCTCCACTATCAGTCCAGGCATAGAGTGCTATAAGTGCAGTCTTTCGAGAGGTTCTTTCCTCTCTTGTGTCCAATATATTACAAACTGCACAGCACCAACTTTTCTATTATAATAAATAATAAGACATGAACATATTGCATGTCAACTAATTGAAACTTAGAAAAGGTTGCTGGTGTGGTGCCACTGTATTTGTGTTGTAGTAAAAAATTCAGTCACCTCTGCACCTTATAGTTTCTCCTTTTCTTCCTTGGCCTTCGGTCGAATGACTGGGGGGTGGAGTTAAGGGGGGAGCTATATAGACAGCTCTGCTGTGGTGCTCTCTTTGCTACTTCCTGTCAGGAAGGACAATATCCCACAAGTTAGGATGAATCCGTGGACTCGGAAAAGCAATAAATTTATCAGGTAAGCATAAATTTTTTAATTTTTTTTTTTTAATTTTTTTTTAAGATTAGGGATGGGCAGTAAAAGAGCTGGATGGGTAGCTTAGGGTTTTTTTAGACTTACATTTTTTTATTTTGGGGGGTTGGTTGGGTGGGGGGGTTTACTGTTAGGGGGACTTTGTAATTTTTTTGTCAGCAAAAGAGCTGTTTAACTTATGACAATGCCCTACAAAAGGCCATTTTAAGGGCAATTGGTAGTTTATTGTTAGGTTAGGGGGGCTTTTTTATTTTTATACGGCTATTAGATTAGGTGTAATTTTAAATATTTTAGATAATTTAGTTTATTATTTTTTTAATCTTAGATTTTGTTTATTTTTCGTAATATTAGTGTTTATTATTTTTTGTAATGTTAGTTTATTTTTAATTTGTTGATAGTGTTAGGATTATTTAATATTGTAATGTTAGTTTTTTTATTTTTCATTTATTTTATTTATTTAAAATAGTAATGTTAAATTTATAGTTTAAACTTAGTTTTTTTTTTATTTCACAGGTAAGTTTTTATTTATTTAAAGATAGTTAAATTGTAAGGTTAATTTTAAATTAGGGGGGGTGTTAGGTTTAGAGGTTAATAGTTTAATTTAGTGTGTTGCGGTTTAGGGGTTAATAGGTTGAGTTTATTAGTCCCAATGTGGGGGGCTGGCAGTTTAGGGGTTAATAATTGTATTTAGTGTCAGCGATGTCGGGGGTAGCGGTTTTAGGGGTTAATCATTTTATTTAGTGTTGGCGATGTCGGGGGCGTCGGTTTAGGGGTTAATCATTTTATTTAGTGTCAGCGATGTCGGGGGCGACAGATTAGGGGTGTTTAGACTATGGGTTTATGTTAGGTGTTAGGTTTAAACGTAACTTTTTTTTCCCCATAGACATCAATGGGTTTGCGTTACGGCGATCTACATTCCGCGATCACAGGTGTTAGATTTTTTCTAACACTCTCTCCCCATTGATGTCTATTGGGGAAAGCATGCACAAGCACGTAAACTTAGCCCTTGGCTTTTGTGCGATATGGGGCTTATCGCACCATAATGCACAGCACAAGGAGGTTTTTCAGTAACTTGTAATGGCAGCGCTATGGAAAGTGCGATAACGCCCATTTTTTCCGTTATTTACGCACCCGGTATAGTGCAAAACTTGTAATCTTGCTGATTTTGAGGCACTTAGAAAGGCCAGAGATTGAGCTGATGCCCTCTTATTTGAATCACAAGCCTCACTTTTATTTTGTCATATCCCAGGATCCCTAGGCACTTCTGGCAGATGCCCTAATGGTACCTTGGTTGTTTAAGATGATTTACATCTGCCCTTATTTTGTGCTTCTCTTCAGAGTGATAATCAGAATCAAGAAGAAATCGACATCAGTATTTCTGATTGTTACCTTAGCTTTGCAGAACTTGGTATGCAGACCTAGTTTAGATGTCTTCTTGCCCCCTGTGGCAATTGCCTCTCAAGAGAAACCTTCTGTCTCAAGGCCCTCTCTTTCATCAAGATCTTCAGAGCCTAGCTTTGACAGACTGGCAATTGTATTCATTATTTTGGCTGATAGAGGTTTGTCTGACATGGTTAGTAAGACTTTAATCCAAGTGAGTAAGCCTGTTACCAGACATTGGAAGTCCTTTTGAATTTAATCCATAATGGTTTGGAGAAGTGCTTATTGGCCAGCAACCTAAAGGGCCAGATTCCTGTCTTGTTTATGTTGTTCATTGGAAGATTGCCCAAATTCCTAATTTACAGACTTATTTACGGAATTATCTAACTTGCAACTCTGCCTTGGAGAGCAAATTTGGTTTTGAAGGTGCTTTAAACCCCTCCTTTTATACCTATGTATAGTCTAAATCTTCATCTCTTGACCTAGAAGGTTCGCTTTCTGCTAGCTATTTCCTCCCCTTGCAGTATGTCTGAGTGTTCATATTATTCTTGTAAGCCCCCTTTGCTGATTGATCTTCAGGATAAGACTGTTCTCAGAACCAAATTATTCCTTCCTTCTAAATGTGGTTTAAACAGATAAAATTAAACAGGATACTTTGGTATCTTATTTGTGTCCAGCTCTTAAAAATTCTAAGGAGCATCTCCTTCATAACCTGGATTTGGGCTGTTAAACTTTATGTGGAAAGAAAACATAATTTATGTTTACGTCATAAATTTCTTTCTTTCATAATGGTGAGAGTCCATGACCTTTACCATTTACTTTTACTGCCTATTTTGCACTTTATTTGCCCCACTTTGGTCCTTTCCTGTTTCTATCTTACCTAATCTGCTTTGCATATGTATATCTGATGTCAGTGGAATGCTGGGAGATGGGGTGGAGCAAAGCTCTGCAATATACGGGTGCTTTGTGTCCTCCGGGTGGAAAGGAAGTTTATCCCACATGTGATAATTCTTGCACTCTCACCATTCTAAAAAAAATTATAATAATTTATAAGGTAAGCATATTTTTACAATGAAAACACAACTACAATAAAAATAAGAAGTTCAGTGGAAAACACTTTGATTGATACTAGAATTTAAGTCCCCAGTTAAACATTAAATTGCATGGCAATTCAGAAATTAAACTCCCACATCCCAATGAATTTAAAGGTATATTAAACACTTTGAGATGTTGATATAAAATGATAAATCATATATATATATATATATATATATATATATATATATATATATATATATATATATATATATATATATATATATATATAGGATACAAGAAAGAAGGCGAGGACTCAGGAACTTGAAGCCAGGTGACTTTATTCGATATACAGGGTGAGTAGCACTAACACAGGTGTGCAAGGGGTGCTAGATCTGACGCGTTTCGCGCATGCTCACATGCGCTTCATATATATACTCTGCAGTATACTTTCATTATTTATTTTGTCCCCTTTTCCTGTAAATTCATTCTGTTGGCTGTGAGCTTTTCAGTTCCTGTTAAAAATAGAAGAGCAGAACAGTGTTATATACCACACAGCCATTGGCTGCACACTCTAGTGACCTATTTATAACTGTCCCTAATTGGCCACAGCACAGAAGGTAACCTAAGTTACAACATGGCAGCTCCCATTGTTTTATTGACCCTAAAAAATGACACCTATTTTTTTCAATATTTAAACAGCTAATGAAACTTTAAAAAATACATCTGCAGGTTAATCTCAGATTAATCTTTTCATTGAATGCATCATTCTATCTAGCATTTATTTAGTGTTTAATGTCCCTCTAATTATCCAATATAATATAATACAATAAATGTATCAATGGTTGAGGGTTTTTTTCAGAATTTCTGTGCTTTTTACAGTTTGATTAGGAATTTAAACTCTGGCACTATATTTTCTACACAGTGTATATATTCATCTGATAATATGCTTAAGAATGTTTCCATTTAAATGATGTTTGTGAAGCAGGCACATCTATTCTGTTTATCAAGTTAGTCTCTTCTTTGACTAAAACTTTCTGTGGGCCTCACAGTTGATAATGCAGAGAATTAAATATCCTGTTTTATATTTCAGATTCCTACATTTAATCAGGATTAACTTTTCTCCAACAAGAAAAGCTTTAGCTTCTTTTTTTGTGAGCATTCAGTAACAAAAGCTCTCTCTTGTGACCGCCTCGTCATCTGGGAGAGGAACAGATGTCATTGTTATGCTACCTCTGATGCTACTTGCATTCTTTATACCCAGCCTCTGCTCTTTTGGAGATAAAAAGCCAACTCGCTATTTTATTTACTCAGCAGATAAGCAGTTTGCAATTTAAATGTCAAAAAAGCATAATTTTTTTATTGTGTTCTTCTTAATTAGTTTTGAATGCTGCCATTTTTCTGAAGCCAGAAGAGTAAGTTACAGATATGCTTGTTTTTTAACATGTTTTAGTATTAGTAATATATATCCAAAAATGTGGTGTTTTAAATTTGAGAGTTGTAATTTCTATGTTTGCTTTTTCAGATTTTTGTGTTAGTATTGTTTAAATGGACACTGTGAATGATGTCACATGTTGAGCCAAATTCTAGTCCATTAGAGGGCTCGCTTCCATTGAGTCGTTAAAAATGGAGCCGTAAGCTACCGAAGTGGCTGACAGCTAATAGTAATTTACGGCTCCATTTTAGTACCAGGTTTCCATTGAAATATTTTGCGCATTGCGTGCAGTCGCTCTTTTCGTGTAGCTGTAAGTTAACGTTGTGTTAACGCTTCCATCTGATGTTGGATTTCTTGAAAATCAATTAGTTGCTAAGGTAACCCGACCTTACGCTATATAGAATTTATGTTTAACGTCCGTGCTCCTTACCTGTGATCACCTCTCAAGAACAATAAAGATACACTTATTTATAATACATATTCTTAACAATAATCAAATACTAATTTTTAATATAATTATATTTACCACTTTATAAATATAAGTAATATGTATTGCTGCCCTAGGCATAGGTCTAGTTCGAATTCTGTAGATATGTTCTTGCATATATTATTATATTTAATTATATACTGATATTTCTATTAGAATATAAGTTCAACTATTCCTACACATGAGACAACAATAACTATTACTTTTAACAATTTATTTCTACATTACAACACTTGCATTATTTGCAAGTTTTATCATTTCAATAAAAAATAGGTCTCAAAAAGCACAATTTTCCTCTTTTACACCTAGTTGAGCTGGGTGTAATATTTCTCAATGTATCGACAGCCTCTGACAGTGTATTAACTGTTTGCGCTTTCATTGGAAACCTGGTATAATTTATCAATTAACGGCTTCTATTACTTTCTATGGGACGCAAAGATTTTTTCGGCAGCCAGAGTCTGGCTGCCGATATTGAGGTATAACGCGCCATGGGAAACTGTTGATAAACGAAATTGCTTCCGACAGCACATTTAACCGTTTGCGAGCGCACGCAAACCGAATTACGGCTCAATGGAAACGAGCCCAGAGTCTGCCATGTGAAAACTTTTGCCTAGCCGATCACAATTATTATTTTTTTTACCACTATTGTGTGTTAACATTACTTGGGCACCAAAAACAGTAATTCTATTTTTGTGCTTTTATTTCAAGTGCAAAGTTATTTTTTAGGGAACTCTAACATCTGCATGTTGGATAGCACAGGTGCACTATATTCCTCATATAATAGACTTTATGCGCTTTAAAATTCATGTTGGATATTGTTCAAGCGCTAAGCCAAGGGTGAGCTAAGCTGTGTAACTCTTAACTCACTAATAATAATATGAGTGCAATGAACAAGTTAATAATGCTCCCTGCTCTATTCATTAAAACTATATATATTATAGTTTTGGTGATGTTAAGATGCTTTAGTTAAAATATTTAACCATAGACTTATAATGCCAGATTGCGCAATATCTTTGTGTGAGAATGTGCAAAAGATAACGCACAATTCCCTAAGGAGTGCACTCCACTTGTAGTCTAGCCCTTTTGATTTTTGGCCTCCTTTTCTAAAGCTTTCCAATCTGTTAGAAGTGCTCTTGTTTGAATAAATTAACCTATATGTCTTATATACATTATGTACAAACAAAGTACAAAAAGGATGGACTGAATGTGTTAGTATAATATAAATATAACCTTTCTTTCATAAGATGGTGAGAGTCTAAAAAGCCATTACTCCTGGGATTCAACTCCTTGCCACTAGGTGGATGCTAAGATTCCCAAAGTTCTATGAGCACTTAATCTCCCCCACCTCTCTGTTATTCTAGCCTTTTATTTGCCTCCATAGGAGGAAGGTGCAAAATTGAGGTGCTTCAGAATCTTCGTTGAGAGGGGTCCTGTTTTCCCTGTTGCTTGGGAAAGAGGGGAGATTGGAGTATGGGGTAGTGACATAATCACTCCCAGTGAGGAGTTAGTCACTAGCCTACCACAGGTGTCGTGGGACCGGTCCCTTAGCCTCCTCCTGTTGGGTCATTGATATACTTCAAACACAGATCCTCTTCTGTTATGTTTACAGCACTAGATGAACTCCCTACTATAAGCAGTCTTTTTTGCAGCTGGTAAGCACAGTCGAGTCGAGTGAGTGCATCATAAAGTAAGAGAAGACATTTCCATGCACTCACATAGCTCACAGGCTATTAGCTGGTACATCACTCTGAGGTACACTGTTTTGCAATGTGAGGGGGTGTCTCGTTGGTAAGTTTATGTTTTTGTGCACTGACTGGCACTGGTTAGTAACTCGATTATTTATTTCCCTCTCTTTTTTTAAATTCCTCAGCTGCTCCTTTGTTTTTGAGTGCCACGGCCATTTTCCAAATATCTTATTACTGTAGGATAAGTTTTTTTTTTTTACTATTTTTATGCAGTGCATTATTATTATTTACTTTTATTACACAACGGTTTTCCCTTTAAAACGTTGTCTGTTTGTGTCTGTTTGTGAATTTCATGAAGGATACTGAAATTTGTCCCCACTACCTTACATTCAGCAAGATTACAAGTTAAGCGCTAAACTGGGTGTGTAAATAATGCAAAAAAATGAGCGGTCTCGCACTCTCCATAGCGCTGCAATTACAAGTTACTGAAAAACCTTCTTTTGTGCGATAGGGTGCATTAAACTCCATACCGCACAAAAGCCAAGGCCTGACTTGACGTGTTCGTGCATGTTTTACCTCATAGACATCAATGGAGAGGAAGTATTAGAAAAAAACTAACACCTGCGATTGTGGAATGGCAATCACTATAACGCAATCCCCATTGATGTCTATGGAGAAAACAAAGTTATGTATAAATATAACACTTTAACATAAGCCCCTAGTCTAAATACCCCTAATCCGCCGCCCCCGACATCGCTGACACTAATTAAAGTTATTAACCCTTAAACCGCTGCCCTCTGACATCGTCAACGCTAAATAAACATATTAACCCCCAAACCGCCGCCCCCCCCCCCACATCGCAAATACTAAAATAAATCTATTAACTTCTAAACCCCTGGCCCCCCACATTGCAAAACACTAAATTAAACTATTAACCCCTAAACCTAAAACCCCCCTAACTTTAAATTAAAAGTACACTATAACTACCTTAAAATAAATAAAAACTTACCTGTGAAATTAAAAAAACCCTAAGATTTAACTATAAATTAACCTAAAATTACTATTTTAAAAAAAATTAAATAAACTAAAAATAAAAAATAGTGACTTCCGGTGGGTGGCGCACCAAGATGGTCGCAAGTCAGACCGGCTCTGCCTAAACCAGAATATTTTTCCTATCCTAGGATCAATTCTTGGCCATCCTGCTAGCCCTTAACGGTTTCAGCTGTTCGGGCACTCACAAGGATCAAGGTTTAAAACTCTTGGCCCTCGGAACGACAGAAAAGTACAGAGAAAGGAGGAAGTTGTGGCATGCACTGTTCGCTGCACAACTGAAAATAAATACGAGCATGGAGTTTTCCCCTGCTACAATGGAACTCCGAAATAAAGACATTTTACTAGCCATGCAGAACTTGCTTTTGCCAGCACTGAACAAACTGGAGTTTATCCTGCAAGCCCTGCTGGCGGATACTCAAATCAATGATCCCCCTTCAACATGGCGTCGTCTTTCAACAGCGCCCTACTGTGATCACGCTGGCACGAAACCTGAGATACATCAAATAGAGCTTGGAAAGAATCTGAGGAGACAACTGCTAAAAAACTCAACGATGCCTCTCATGCCTTACCCGATAATCTACCTAGATGCAGCCGCTGACTCTGGGATACACCAAGAGGGGGAAACTACCCACAGCGATGCACGGCCAGCACTGGAGACAGCAGGTTTTTCTATTATGCAGGACACATACATCTCTGTTTGTGTCCTTTTACAGGGAGGCAAACCAATTCATACTTCCACAATGTCCGCTCGACCCAACCCAGAGTTTGGAGACACAGGGACACCTGCTGTAAAGATGGAAAGCGCTATAGGAAAACAATGGCAAACAGACCCACCAGACGAACATCGATACCAATGCCCTGGGAGGCACCGATGGTGGAGACAGAGGAAGGTTCGGCTGGCCACGGGAGTCGGCTGTGACTCAGGGAACCTAGGCAAGTTAGGACATGATCAGAGAATAACTCGTAGAGGAGTCGGCTAGAGCCTTTGTCTTGCACCCGCCTATACACAATATGTAACGGCACCGGACATGGACAGATGTGGCTATGTTAAAATTTTTTGTGTAATGTAGATGCTTACAAATCGTGCTACTGTTTATATGGCACACAAGTTGACAAAGGGTTTAACATGGACAGCTTAGCCAATTTATCTTGCCGAGGACTAAACTCTGCTTGCCTAGCTCTTGTTATCTGCACCCATATTTTCTTTTTCCCGCCCTCCTGCTAGTGCAGAAACGCTCCATAAACAGATCATTAGAAGAGAGATGTTAAAGACTGAGATACACGCTGCAGATTTCCTAACGCAGACATCTCTCACACGGAGCGCTGGGACTATAGTGCATCGCAATGCTGAACCTTTGATAGCAAGGCACATGTAGAACTGCAAAATGTTTATTACGGACGGATAGGGATAATACTGTGATACTAGTCTACCCTGTTAGATTTATAAGTTGTTTGCCTAACTCTTTCTGCTTCACACTTGTGCTTTCTCTCTCCCATTCTCCTCCTTAAATTGATGTGCTTTGTGTGCAATTTCACTTTTACGTCATGTCTTTGGTGGCGCTCTACACTCCTCTGATTAATGCCCTGGGTGCACTGAGCTGCTAAAACCTGTCACGCACGCTGCTCTCTTAACCATATAGACAGGTAGATATCATGAGAACGAATGTTTTAAAACAGGAGCACCCTCTTACTAGTGACGCTACATTTTGCCCGGGGACATCTCTGAGAGTGCTCTTACTGCCATAGTCAATGGCAGGTGTTGCACCTCCCCTATAAAATAGTGCTATGGTTAGCGTGTCTAAGTATATTCCTGCACCCGGGATAGTTTGGATTCTTTATGTATATGCCACCCTGTAATAATCCTTACTTTTAGAAAGTGTTTGCTTCCCCAGCCTGGCTATATGTGGCGCGCATTGCCCTGCAAAATGTTATCTACATATAACTAATACTGCATGTCTGTCAGATTGACATATATTTCTATACTACTAGTGTGTTACGCCCTCTCTTGAATGGAGGCTTTTTGCTACAACTTAAACACCTTGTCTCTGCCAATATCTATTGTGATTCACATCATACCCCAAATACCCCTACAAATAATATTATATCTCCTTAATTTCTTTTCACATGCCTGAGCATAGGTAAACGTTTCAATCATCCTGCTGGTATCAAGCACTTTCGCCCATCTAACTCCATATATGCCTAACCCCAGAATCATTTCCATATAAAACTGGTTATCATATATCACATTATTTTGTTCGCCTTTTAGGGTTACTTTGTTCGCCCTCTTGGATTTTTTGACTTTATTGTTTTTATTTTTATTTTTATTTTTGATAAGTTGCAGTTTTTGTTTAGTTTAATAATAGTAGATTTAGGTTAGTACATTAAATAATAAAAACCCAACAGTGAGGTACATACAATTGCATCCTGGACTGCTATTCAGTTCACCAAAATTCTCAACATCTTCAGTGCACTTGCGTCTATTATATTTGCTATATATCTGACCATGTACATTGCTTCATCCTACCGTTTTATCAATTTGTATTTATCTTTTGCTTATTGCCGGCCATACCCTGCGAGGTATGTTGTTGAAACATTGTATGACATTGTACCCTCTGTTGGCTATAAATAAAATAAAAAAAAAAAAATTAAAAAAAAATAAATAGTAAGAGGCCGAATTATCAAGCCGTCAACTATGCTGCATTCAACGACACCAATACGCTTGCCTAACATTGCGGCCGCGGACCTGAATACCCTCTCCTTATTTATTAAAAAAAGCTGTCAAAAAGCCACGAGCCAAGTACGGGGCGATGAGCATCGGACTGTTGTTAACTAGCAGTCATCGATCTCGTTGCTATTCGGCTTTTTCCCAACTTTATTTATACCCTGTCACTAAACACTGCCACTATAATAAAATGTTTAACTCCTATCCCGCCGCTCCCGGTCCCCAAGTTACACAAAATGAAAAACACTAAGTTACACAAAATAAAAAATAAATGATCAAATATTTAAACTAATTAACCTAATCTAATAGCCCTATCAAAATAAAAAGCTCCCCCCCCCAAAAAAAAAAAACCCTAGCCTACACTAAACTCCCAATGGAACTTAAAAGGGTCTTTTGCGGGACATTGCCCCAAAGAAATCAGCTCTTTTACCTGTTAAAAAAAATACAAATACCCCCCCAATCTAAAAAACCTAAGCTCCCCATTGCCCTGAAAATTTGTATGGGAATTGCCCTTAAAAGGGCATTCAGCTCTTTTACTGCCCAAAGTCCATAACCTAAAATTAAAACCCACCCAATAAACCCTTTAAAACCTAACACTAACCCCCGAAGATCCACTTACAGTTTTCGAAGACTGGACATCTATCTTCATCCAAGCGGCAGAAGTCCTCAGCGAAGCTGGCAGAATTCTTCATCTAAGTGGGCAGAAGTCCATCCAGACGGCAACTTCTATCTTCATCTATCCGGCGCGGAGCGGCTCCATCTTCAAGACATCCGGTGCGGAGCATCCTCTTCTTACAACGTCTCTTGAAGAATGAAGTTTCCTTTCAATTACGTCATCCAAGATAGATTCTCTTACATTCCGATCGGCTGAATTTTATCAGCCAATCAGAATTAAAGGGGAAACAATCTTATTGGCTGTTGCATTCAGCCAATAGGATTGAGCTTTCATCCTATTGGCTGATTGGATCAGCCAATAGGATTGAGCTCGCATTCTATTGGCTGATTGGAATAGCCAATAGAATGCAAGCTCAATCCTATTGGCTGATTGGATCAGCCAATAGGATTGAGCTCGCATTCTATTGGCTGATTGGAATAGCCAATAGAATGCAAGCTCAATCCTATTGGCTGATTGGATCAGCCAATAGGATGAAAGCTCAATCCTATTGGCTGATTGCAACAGCCAATAGGATTTTTTCCCCCTTAATTCCGATTGGTTGATAGAATTCTATCAGCCAATCGGAATGTAAGGGACGCCATCTTGGATGACGTCATTTAAAGGGAAACTTCATTCTTCAGTATTCGTCGTAAGAAGAGGATGCTCCGCGCTGGATGTCTTGAAGATGAAGATAGAAGATGCCGTCTGGATGAAGACTTCTGCCCGCTTGGATGAAGACTTCGGCCCGCTTGGGTGAGGACTTCTTCCGGCTTCTTTGAGGACTTCTGCCGCTTGGATGAGGATGGATGTCTGGTCTTCGAAAACTGTAAGTGGATCTTCGGGGGTTAGTGTTAGGTTTTTTTAAGGGTTTATTGGGTGGGTTTTAATTTTAGGTTAGGGACTTTGGGCAGTATAAGAGCTAAATGCCCTTTTAAGGGCAATGCCCATAAAAATGCCTTTTTCAGGGCAATGGGGAGCTTAGGTTATTTGGGGGGGTTGGTTGTGTGGGTGGTGGGTTTTACTGTTGGGGGGTGTTTGTTTTTTTACAGGTAAAAGAGCTGATTTCTTTGGGGCAATGCTACTACGCAAAAGGCCCTTTTAAGGGCCATTGGTAGTTTATTGTAGGTTAGGTTTTTTTTTATTTTGGGGGGGCTTTTTTATTTTGATAGGGCTATTAGATTAGGTGTAATTAGTTTAAATATTTGATCATTTCTTTTTTATTTTGTGTAATTTAGTGTTTTTTATTTTTTGTAACTTAGTGGGGGGGGGGGGTTTGTAACTTAGTTGTTATTTTTTGTAACCTAGTAATTTTTATATGTAGATTTAAATAATTTGAGTAGGGTTAGGTTTTTAAATATGTAATATAGTTAGTTTAATTTTTAGTTTAATGTAATTTTAGTATAATAGTTAGGGTAGGTTAAGTAATAGCTTAATATAGTTTATTTTAATTCTGCAGGTAAGTTAATTTATTATAAGATAGGGATGAGGTAATTTTAATGTAAAGTTAGCGGGTTGTTAGGTTTAGGGGTTAATAGCTTAATTTAGTTTATGGCGATGTGGGGGGCTGGCGGTTTAGGGGTTAATCGGTTTAGTTAGTGGTAGTGATGTGGGAAGCCAGGGGTTAATAATTTTATTACAGTTGCGGCGGGGTCCGGGAGCGGCGGGATAGGGTTTAATATATTTATTTTGCTGCAGCGGGGTCCAGGAGAGATGGGATAGGGGTTAATACATTTTCATTTAGTTGCGGCGGGGTCCGGGAGCGGCGGGATAGGGGTTAATAACATTATGTGGGTGGCAGCGATGTTGGGGCAGTAGATTAGGGGTGTTTAGACTTGGGTCTTATGTTAGGGTGTTAGGTGTAAACGTAACTTTTATTCTAGCATAGAAATCGATGGGATATCTGGCAGCATCGAACATGAGCTTTCGCTGCTTTCAGACTCTCATTGATTTCTATGGCATCCGCGGCCTCCAGGGTGGCGGATTGAAAACCAGGTATGCTGGGCCAGAATAGTGGCGAGCGTACCTGTTAGAAGTTTAATAACTTGCAAAAGTTGTTAGACAGATAGTGCCGAATTTGTATTTGGAACATCTGTAATGACATAAGCATCGATCTGTGTCGGATTGAGACCGGCGGATCGTATGTTACGTTACAAATTTCAACTGTTGCCGGTCTGTAGGCTTTGATAAATGGGTCGAATCAAGCTCGCCACAATTACGCTGCAGAATTCCAGCGTATTTGCGGTTGACGGCTTGATAAATATCCCTCTAAATTACTATATTAAAAAATCCTAACAGTACGAAAAAAAACCTAACATTACAAAAAAACACTAAATTACCGAAAATTTAAATAATCTAACATTACAAAAAATAATAAACACTAAAATTACAAAAAAATAAAAAAACACTAAGATTACAAAAAATAATAAACAAAATGATCCAAAATAATAAAAATTAAACCTAATCTAATATCCTTATAAAAACAAAAAAGCCACCCCAAAATATTTCACAGGTAAGTTTTTAATTATTTTAAGGTAGTTATTTTGTACTTTTAATTTAAAGTTGGGGGGGGGGGTTAGGTTTAGGGGTTAATAGTTTAATTTAGTGTTTTATGATGTGGGGGCCGGCTGTTTAGCAGTTAATAGTTTTAGTTTAGTATTATCGATGTGGGGGTCTGCGGTTTAGGGGTTAATAGATTTATTATAGTAGTAGGGATGTGGGGGGCCAGCGGTTTAGGGGTTAATAGATTTATTATAGTAGTACTGATGTGGGGGCCGGTGACTTAGGGGTTAATAGGTTTATTATAGTATTTGCGATATGGGGTGGCGGTTTGGGGGTTAATAGGTAGTTTATGGGTGTTAGTGTACTTTGTAAAATTTTTGTTATGAGTTTTGTGAAAAAATTTTGTTTAGTAAAATCCATTACTAACGGTCTCAGATAGCGTAATAGATTGTGGCGGGATAAGCTACAACGCTAGTAGAATAGCCTGACCACACAACCTGTAATACGGGGGCAATGAAAATTCCGCACTCAAAAGTAATTTTTTTAGTGCAGAATTGAGAGTTATGTAAAGGTTAAAGTGCTAGCGGTATAGCTGTACCTGCCACGACTTGTAATACAGGAGACCTGCATATTCCGAGCACAAAGGCCAATATTTCAGCGGTATAGCCGTACCGCAAAACATGTAATTTTGCTGATTATCCTTTAGAAGCTAAATCCACTGATACCAATTTTATTTTCTATTTTGCAGTTTTATTACCAGTTAAGCTTTGCAATTCCTGAATGGCTCACAATAGGCCTTCTAACAGTATAATGCTGATTTTGCCTCTAAAGGAATTTGTCCTCATCTGTTTCTTCAATACAAGAGAGTGCTTCAGATTTTGCTCCACGATTTAAAGGTTTGTGCACTCTGCAGTTGTGGCGGCTATGTCTCCTCCTCCAAGTTTGCTTAATTTTATTTTCTATATTGCAGGATGTTACAAGTTCAGCTTTGTAATTCCTGAATGGCTCACATGAGATATTCTAACAGTGTAATGCTGCCTTTGCCTCTAAATGAATTTGTCCTCCTTCTTTTTTTTCAATACAAGGGAGTACTTCAGATTTTGTTGCAAGATTTTAAGGGTTGTGCACTCTGTAGTTGTGGCCGATAAGCCCCTCCAAGTATGTGCAAAAGTTCTGTGTCTGAAAGTAATAGTATTAAAATGATTTTATGAGGGTGAACTAAATCTGGTCTTCTCTTTTAATCCGTCCTCTAAATTTAATAGGCTTCTAATGTAGAGCTTTGGGAAACTTTTCCAATGATGGATGATGCAATTTCACTTTAGCCAAATGCACTACTATTTCTTTAGAGGAAAGTACATCTTTCAGGAACCGTATGGAGATGAAATTGGTAAGTTTTCTTTGAAAGGTCTTTTCTTCAGTAGCAGTTGTATCTGCTGTTTGGTCTTGTAGTTTGTCTAAGCAAATCTCAAAAGACTCTGTGGATGAATATTTTAAAAATTCTGTTAAACTTCTTAAGTCGACTAATGCACTTTTTTGTGGTCTCATTTTATAAATAATTTGATTTTATGCTAAGTATATGGGGCCGGTTTATTAAGGAGGATTGTCTTTATTAAGTGTTGGTTGGACATGATCCGCTGTACGGATCATGTCCGCCCGACATCGCTGAATGCCGACACCATATGCTGTCATTTAACATTGTTAACTGTTCGTCCAATGCCACCCCCTGCAGATTTGCAGCCAATCGGCCACTAGCAGGGGGTGTCAATCAACCCGATCGTATTAGATTGGACTGATTGCTTTACGCCACCTCAGAGGCTGCTTATTAACGCCTGTTTCCCAGGAGCCTGAAGGCTCCCGTGGAAACAGCTGCATTAGACAGCATTGGACTGATAATAAATCGGCCTCCTAGTCTTTACTAGCAGTGCTGACAATAAGGGCTTTATGATTTTAGTCACTGTCAGCAAACAGGGTGTCCACAGAGACTTTTTTCTTTCCTTTTCTAAAAAAGAATTTATTTGGACCTTGACATTATCATTTATACTGTATGTGGAGGAAAAGGTACTTTTTTGCCTGAGGACAAGAAATTGAAGGGAAAAAATAGAACAGATAATCATTTTTATTTCCTTTATCAATCTAAGAGCCAAAAATCTTTCTCCTCCTTACAATGACCTGAATCTTCTAGATCTTCCTGGATTTTTATTTCCAATTGGACCAAGGCCAGGCATTCTATGAACCATCTTCTCTTCCAAATCAGCATGAAGGTATGACCCCAATCCAGATTCTTTTCTGTTAGGGTGCAGTTTATGCCTTTTTTTAGAAGGCCTACAACAGTATGTCCAAGATCTCTGGATACAAAATAGTCTTCAAATTAAGGCCTACTAAAAGAAGGTGTCTTCTGTCTCACATTCCAAACAACTTTCAAAATGTTATGGTTGTATTAGCTGTAGTTCAAGTTTTGAAACAAGGACAAGGATTTTTTTCCATCCTTTTCTATTGTTCCCAAGTAAGAAACTTTTGTTTCTTCACAGACATGGTTGGAAAATACACAAAATTTCCAACCTGTCAGGTTAGGTAATGTCCAGAAGAAGACGCAAATGCTAGGGCGAACTTAAACAACACCCTTGCACTCTGAGTTTAATCCAGGACGTGACCCCACGACAACTTCTATAAAACAAGGCACTCACAATATGTAGCAGTGTTGGTCTGAGTCCTCTGGGAAGAGTAATGGAATTCTAGATATCAGCCGGATAGACTTCTGAATAGGGAACTGTATTCAGGCGGTTTAGGAATAGTCCTCCACAGTACCAGGGTTGCAGGGAAAGACAACTTATTCTCAGACAGAAGGAGGGTTAAACAATAAACAGTTAATAATGCAGGAGTTGGTGACTTGAAATCAAGCAATTAGAGAGTTAAGCACAGCGAAGTCAGTAATGCAGAGTCTAGCAACAGGTAACCAGACAGTTTGAGGGTTAAGCGTCATTGCACAAGCATTTAACAAGAAATCCTTGCGCAATGATAAATGCTGACAGCGTATGCTGTCACCATTTATTGATGTGCAGCAGACATGATCCGCTACAGTAACTTACATGACTTATCTGATAACTCTTTAATAAGTCATATTTTGACTTTTTCTGTTCATACTACAGGAAAGTTTCTAAGTGTCTTGATATCAAGGCTTTCTTCAGGCTTAGTCAATATATATCCAGTGTCTAAACCAATTTACAGGTTTCTCTGTGGTTTGGTTATATAGCTTCTGTCTTGGAAGTTTTTGTTTCTTTAGCAATATCTTCGGTCAGAAGTCTATCTGAAAATGTTGATCTTTCTGGCAAGCTTCCTTGTCCTTCATCAAAATAAGACGGTTTTAAGGACTCAATATGATCTTTTACCTAAAATGATTAGGAGATTATAGCCCATCACTTTGTCCTAATCCAAATAATTAATTTGATAGTCTCTTTTTTTCAGACTGTGACACATTTGTCAATGCAGACTTCTGTTGTTGCACAAGTGCAGGACTCATGTAATTAACTGTACATTTATAGTACTGTATTTTACAGTTTACAGGGCAATATTCAAATTCTATATTTTTTATAGTAAGACATGAGAAAATGAACATTGTCTAAAGTAATAATGGTTTAGGGCTCCATGCACGAAGCAGCGTAAGCTACCCTGGAAGCCCTTGCAGGGCTGCTTCTTTCACTGCATGCCACCTCTTAGGTGGTGAAGAGAAATCATCCCGAACTTGCTCGCTGAGGGTGATTGACAGATCCTTCTGCACAAGAGAAGGGGGGGCATTACACAATCATCGGAGTGTGCAATAATGCATACGGACCCTCGGATGAACAGATCTGCTTCCCATATGCAACAAAGGCGTGCGGACAACTTCTCAAGTTGAGAAGCTTGTCCACACGCTGCTTAATACATGGGGCCCTTACTGTTGAGATGTCTTTTTAACTTATACCATAGACTCAAGATATAACAGCAATGGCTATGAAGAATCATTCATTTCTGAGAATCAAAATTGCAAATAGTTGTCACTATACTGTCTGTTTACTTTCTTAGCCTTGTTTGCATCTGGTTCCTTTATGTTTGTATCAGAGGATGAAAACCTTTAGTCATATATGATTCTAGATCAGGTTGTCACGCCACTCAAGCACAACCAATCATGTTAACCCAAACTGCCCACTGTACTTGATGACAGAATCATTGTTATTTCTTCTGTTATGTGTGATCAGTCCACGGGTCATCATTACTTCTGGGATATAACTCCTCCCCAACAGGAAATGCAAGAGGATTCACCCAGCAGAGCTGCATATAGCTCCTCCCCTCTACGTCACTCCCAGTCATTCTCTTGCACCCAGCAACTAGATAGGATGTGTGAGAGGACTATGGTGATTATACTTAGTTTTTATAACTTCAATCAAAAGTTTGTTATTTTACAATAGCACCGGAGCGTGTTATTGCCTCTCTGGCAGAGTTTGAAGAAGAATCTACCAGAGTTTTTACTATGATTTTAACCGGAGTAGTTAAGATCATATTGCTGTTTCTCGGCCATCTGAGGGAGGTAAAAGCTTCAGATCAGGGGACAGCGGGCAGTTGAATCTGCATTGAGGTATGTAGCAGTTTTTATTTTCTGAATGGAATTGATGAGAAAATCCTGCCATACCGTTATAATGACATGTATGTATACTCTACACTTCAGTATTCTGGGGATGGTATTTCACCGGAATTACTCTGTTAAAAGTACATTAAACCTTTTAATAGGTATTTATTATGTTAAACGTTTTTGCTGGAATGTAGAATCGTTTGCATTTTCTGAGGTACTGAGTGAATAAATATTTGGGCATTATTTTTCCACTTGGCAGTTGCTTGTTTTAATTGTGACAGTTTCGTTTCTCTCTCACTGCTGTGTGTGAGGGGGAGGGGCCGTTTTTGGCGCTCTTTGCTACGCATCAAAAAATTCCAGTCAGTTACTCTTGTATTTCCTGCATGATCCGGTTCATCTCTAACAGATCTCAGGGGTCTTCAAACTTCTTTGGAGGGAGGTAGATTCTCTCAGCAGAGCTGTGAGACTTATATATTGACTGTGATTAAAAACGTTGCTCTGTAATTTTTATGTTTCAAATTTAATTATTGTTACTTTACTAATGGGAACAAACCTTTGCTAAAAGTTGTGTTGTTTTTAAGGATTGATGCTATAACTGTCTTTCAGTTCATTATTTCAACTGTCATTTAATCGTTTAGTGCTCTTTGAGGCACAGTACGTTTTTGTTAAATAAGATTGTAACCAAGTTGCAAGTTTATTGCTAGTGTGTTAAACATGTCTGATTCAGAGGAAGATATCTGTGTCATTTGTTCCAATGCCAAGGTGGAGCCCAATAGAAATTTATGTACTAACTGTATTGATGCTACTTTAAATAAAAGCCAATCTGTACAAATTGAACAAATTTCACCAAACAGCGAGGGGAGAGTTATGCCGACTAACTCGCCTCACGTGTCAGTACCTGCATCTCCCGCCCGGGAGGTGCGTGATATTATGGCGCCTAGTACATCTGGGCGGCCATTACAGATAACATTACAAGATATGGCTACTGTTATGACTGAAGTTTTGGCTAAATTACCAGAACTAAGAGGCAAGCGTGATCACTCTGGGGTGAGAACAGAGTGCGCTGATAATACTAGGGCCATGTCTGATACTGCGTCACAGCTTGCAGAACATGAGGACGGAGAGCTTCATTCTGTGGGTGATGGTTCTGATCCAAACAGATTGGATTCAGATATTTCAAATTTTAAATTTAAATTGGAGAACCTCCGTGTATTACTAGGGGAGGTTTTAGCGGCTCTTAATGATTGTAACACTGTTGCAATACCAGAAAAATTGTGTAGGTTGGATAAATACTTGCGGTACCGGCGAGTACTGACGTTTTTCCTATACCTAAGAGACTAACTGAAATTGTTACTAAGGAGTGGGATAGACCCGGTGTGCCGTTCTCACCCCCTCCAATATTTAGAAAGATGTTTCCAATAGACGCCACCACACGGGACTTATGGCAAACGGTCCCTAAGGTGGAGGGAGCAGTTTCTACTTTAGCTAAGCGTACCACTATCCCGGTGGAGGATAGCTGTGCTTTTTCAGATCCAATGGATAAAAAATTAGAGGGTTACCTTAAGAAAATGTTTGTTCAACAAGGTTTTATATTGCAACCCCTTGCATGCATCGCGCCGATTACGGCTGCGGCAGCATTTTGGATTGAGTCTCTGGAAGAGAACCTTAGTTCAGCTACGCTGGACGACATTACGGACAGGCTTAGAGTCCTTAAACTAGCTAATTCATTCATTTCGGAGGCCGTAGTACATTTAACCAAACTTACGGCTAAGAACTCAGGATTCGCCATTCAGGCACGTAGGGCGCTGTGGCTAAAATCCTGGTCAGCTGATGTAACTTCTAAGTCCAAATTACTTAATATACCTTTCAAGGGGCAAACTTTATTTGGGCCCGGTTTGAAAGAAATTATCGCTGACATTACAGGAGGTAAGGGCCACGCCCTGCCTCAAGACAAAGCCAAAGCTAAGGCTAGACAGTCTAATTTTCGTCCCTTTCGGAATTTCAAAGCAGGAGCAGCATCAACTTCCACTGCACCAAAACAGGAAGGAGCTGTTGCTCGTTACAGACAAGGCTGGAAACCTAACCAGTCCTGGAACAAGGGCAAGCAGGCCAGGAAACCTGCTGCTGCCCCAAAGACAGCATGAACCGAGGGCCCCCGATCCGGGACCGGATCTAGTGGGGGGCAGACTCTCTCTCTTCGCCCAGGCTTGGGCAAGAGATGTTCAGGATCCCTGGGCGCTAGAGATCATATCTCAGGGATACCTTCTAGACTTCAAATTCTCTCCCCCAAGAGGGAGATTTCATCTGTCAAGGTTGTCAACAAACCAGATAAAGAAAGAAGCGTTTCTACGCTGTGTACAAGATCTGTTATTAATGGGAGTGATCCATCCGGTTCCGCGGTCGGAACAAGGACAAGGGTTTTACTCAAACCTGTTTGTGGTTCCCAAAAAAGAGGGAACTTTCAGGCCAATCTTGGATTTAAAGATCCTAAACAAATTCCTAAGAGTTCCATCGTTCAAAATGGAAACTATTCGGACAATCTTACCATGATCCAAAAGGGTCAGTACATGACCACAGTGGATTTAAAGGATGCTTACCTTCACATACCGATTCACAAAGATCATTACCGGTATCTAAGGTTTGCCTTCTTAGACAGGCATTACCAGTTTGTAGCTCTTCCATTCGGATTGGCTACGGCTCCAAGAATCTTCACAAAGGTTCTGGGTGCCCTTCTGGCGGTACTAAGACCGCGAGGAATTTCGGTAGCTCCGTACCTAGACGACATTCTGATACAAGCTTCAAGCTTTCAAACTGCCAAGTCTCATACAGAGTTAGTTCTGGCATTTCTAAGGTCGCATGGATGGAAAGTGAACGAAAAGAAGAGTTCTCTTTTTCCTCTCACAAGAGTTCCATTCTTGGGGACTCTTATAGATTCTGTAGAAATGAAGATTTATCTGACAGAAGACAGATTAACAAAGCTTCTAAATGCATGCCGTGTCCTTCATTCCATTCAACTCCCGTCAGTAGCTCAATGCATGGAGGTGATCGGCTTAATGGTAGCAGCAATGGACATAGTACCCTTTGCACGTCTACATCTCAGACCGCTGCAATTGTGCATGCTGAGTCAGTGGAATGGGGATTACTCAGACTTGTCCCCTACTCTGAATCTGGATCAAGAGACCAGAAACTCTCTTCTATGGTGGCTTTCTCGGCCACATCTGTCCAGGGGGATGCCATTCAGCAGGCAGGACTGGACAATTGTAACAACAGACGCCAGCCTACTAGGTTGGGGCGCTGTCTGGAATTCTCTGAAGGCTCAGGGACAATGGAATCAGGAGGAAAGTCTCCTGCCAATAAACATTCTGGAATTAAGAGCAGTTCTCCATGCCCTTCTGGCTTGGCCCCAGTTAAAAACTCGGGGGTTCATCAGGTTTCAGTCGGACAACATCACGACTGTAGCTTACATCAACCATCAAGGAGGGACAAGAAGCTCCCTAGCAATGATGGAAGTATCAAAGATAATTCGCTGGGCAGAGTCTCACTCTTGCCACCTGTCAGCAATCCACATCCCGGGAGTGGAGAACTGGGAGGCGGATTTCTTGAGTCGCCAGACTTTTCATCCGGGGGAGTGGGAACTTCATCCGGAGGTCTTTGCCCAAATACTTCGACGTTGGGGCAAACCAGAGATAGATCTCATGGCGTCTCGCCAGAACGCCAAACTTCCTCGCTACGGGTCCAGATCCAGGGATCCGGGAGCGGTTCTGATAGATGCCTTGACAGCACCTTGGAACTTCGGGATGGCTTATGTGTTTCCACCCTTCCCGCTGCTTCCTCGATTGATTGCCAAAATCAAACAGGAGAGAGCATCAGTGATTCTAATAGCGCCTGCATGGCCACGCAGGACTTGGTATGCAGATCTAGTGGACATGTCATCCTGTCCGCCTTGGTCTCTACCTCTAAGACAGGACCTTCTGATACAGGGTCCGTTCAAACATCAAAATCTAACTTCTCTGAAGCTGACTGCTTGGAAATTGAACGCTTGATTTTATCAAAACGTGGTTTTTCTGAGTCGGTTATTGATACCCTGATACAGGCTAGGAAGCCTGTTACCAGAAGGATTTACCATAAGATATGGCGTAAATACCTATACTGGTGCGAATCCAAAGGTTACTCCTGGAGTAAGGTTAGGATTCCTAGGATATTGTCCTTTCTACAAGAAGGTTTAGAAAAGGGTTTATCGGCTAGCTCATTAAAGGGACAGATCTCAGCTCTGTCCATCTTGTTACACAGGCGTCTGTCAGAAAATCCAGACGTCCAGGCCTTTTGTCAGGCTTTAGCTAGGATCAAGCCTGTGTTTAAAACTGTTGCTCCGCCATGGAGTTTAAACTTAGTTCTTAACGTTTTTACAGGGTGTTCCGTTTGAACCCCTTCATTCCATTGATATAAAATTGTTATCTTGGAAAGTTCTGTTTTTAATGGCTATTTCCTCGGCTCGAAGAGTCTCTGAGTTATCAGCCTTACATTGTGATTCTCCTTATCTGATTTTTCACTCAGACAAGGTAGTTCTGCGTACTAAACCTGGGTTCTTACCTAAGGTAGTCACTAACAGGAATATCAATCAAGAGATTGTTGTTCCATCCTTGTGTCCAAATCCTTCTTCAAAGAAGGAACGTCTTCTACACAATCTGGATGTAGTTCGTGCCCTCAAGTTCTACTTACAGGCAACTAAGGATTTTCGACAAACGTCTTCCCTGTTTGTCGTGTACTCTGGTCAGAGGAGAGGTCATAAGGCTTCGGCTACCTCTCTCTCCTTCTGGCTTCGTAGCATAATTCGTTTAGCCTATGAGACTGCTGGACAGCAGCCTCCTGAAAGAATTACAGCTCATTCTACTAGAGCTGTGGCTTCCACTTGGGCCTTTAAGAATGAGGCCTCTGTTGAACAGATTTGCAAGGCTGCAACTTGGTCTTCGCTTCATACTTTTTCCAAATTTTACAAATTTGACACTTTTGCTTCTTCGGAGGCTATTTTTGGGAGAAAGGTTCTTCAGGCAGTGGTTCCTTCTGTATAATGAGCCTGCCTATCCCTCCCGTCATCCGTGTACTTTTGCTTTGGTATTGGTATCCCAGAAGTAATGATGACCCGTGGACTGATCACACATAACAGAAGAAAACATAATTTATGCTTACCTGATAAATTCCTTTCTTCTGTTGTGTGATCAGTCCACGGCCCGCCCTGTTTTAAGGCAGGTAAATATCTTTTAAATTATACTCCAGTCACCACTTCACCCTTGGTTTCTCCTTTCTCGTTGATTCTTGGTCGAATGACTGGGAGTGACGTAGAGGGGAGGAGCTATATGCAGCTCTGCTGGGTGAATCCTCTTGCATTTCCTGTTGGGGAGGAGTTATATCCCAGAAGTAATGATGACCCGTGGACTGATCACACAACAGAAGAAAGGAATTTATCAGGTAAGCATAAATTATGTTTTTACTGGCAGTCGATTGGTGGAGCTTTAGTTTTTAGCATTTACAACAAAATAAACCAATGTTACATTAATGTTAGGCTAGTGAAAGCTGTTAAATGTAATTGTATAAGTAGACAAAAGTGGGCTCAAATTTTTAAGAAAATATATATATTTTTTTTTAAATTGTAGGCACACATCTGGTACCACTATACTACGCCACACCGTTTGAGAAGCAGTGGTGTATTTAAAGTGAATGTCAAGTTTAATGATTCAGTGCCCGGTTTTTAAAACCCTATTAAAAACAGGGGCACTTTCATTCATCAAACTTTATATTTCACTAGTTTTGTTAAAATACTTACCTTTTAATCTTGAAAGCCGCTCCAGCGCTTCCCCCGCCCGTCACAAGCCTCTTCATTTGTCAAAAATGACGAATCCGGCTTCCCCCAATCACAGCGTTGCCCTGGGGGGGGAAGCTGTGATAAGAGGATGCCATATTTGTCATTGCTGACGTATGAAGTGAAGAGTGGCAGGAGAGCGAATCGCTGGAGCGGCTTTCAAGATTAAAAGGTAAGTATTTTAACAAAACGAGTGAAATGTAAAGTTTGATGAATGAAAGTGCCCCTGTTTTTAATAGGGTTTTAAAAACCGGGCACTGATTCATCAAACTTGACATTCACTTTAATATAAACATAATTATTATTATCATTTATTTGTATAGTGTTGCTAACTTTGTATTACTAGTGTAGCACCTATAACCTTTTAGTGGTATAGCATCATAAATGCGTTATAAGTATTAAACTGAAGTAAATGTTACAATGTAACTACATAAAAAAAAACAATAGTAAACTAAGGGTGATATTGTATGAATGCACTGAGGAAAAAAAGGCTTTTGTTGTCAAGGAACAAATGTATGTGTTAAGTTAATACACTTAGCGGACTGCTTCATTTTGAATATTTAATTAAACTGTCAACAATGGCCAGGGGCACAGAGGCATAAGGAGAGGAGAGAAAAATTATGGAATAATTATATATTTGATTAAAGGAAACAGTGAACATATGTTTACAAATTAAAATGTGATATAATAGCTCCTGGTAGAAAATAAAAAATGTAATAGTTACTGGTAAAGTAATAATAAATTATTATTATAATATATTTGATCACAGCAAACAGTAATCGTTCATTTACTTACTATAGTTAAATCTTGCTGCACAAAAAAAACTAAGAGCCAGATTACAAGTGGAGCGCTAATTAGCTAACTGCAACAGAAGTAAACTTTTTGCGTGCATCGGGCAGCGCTCGTATTGCTATTAAGTTGAAAGTAAAAAGTTATCTCTTGCGCTCAAACATGATGCGTGCAAAAAAGTGGTTAGCATATTGCGCACGTGTGAGATAGCCCATTCCCCCATATAAGACAATGGAGCAAAAAGAAGGGAGAAAAAATAACACCCTTCTAACGCGCTAAGTCTAACAGGCCAGTTCTGAGCAGGTACACCAGAATAGATTTGCCAGATTGAGTGAAGATGTTGGAGATATCAGTTCAGGGATGACCATGTCAGAGAGGGCTGTTCTGCCTATTACAGTTAACAGCCCTTCACCCCCAAATGCATCCCTCCCTTTTCCTCTTCCTCCATACCTTTTTCTCCTCCTCATTTACTTTGGAAAACCCATTAAAAATAATAAAAAAAATGTTATGTTACACCCTGACCAAAATATATATATATTATGGCTAAAATCAGCCTAAAACCTAGGGGGTGTTAAATGCCTAGGACAGCACAAAACCAAAATACACCACTGGGTGCTACTCTTCAAAAATGGAAGCAGGGCTCATCCAGGAAGCTATATGTCAATTAGTCTGACATCAATAGTAGGGAAGATACTTAAAGGGATTATAAGGGATTATATTGATGAGTATATTCGTGCAAACAAGGTTTCAAGTCAGCATGGTTTTATGAGCAATAGATCATGTCAAATGAATCTGATTAGATTCTACGAGGGAGTTAGTAAAAATATAAAAATATAGATAAAAGGGAATCAGTTGATGTGATATACTTGGATTTTGCAAAGGCATTTGATACAGTGCCACATGGGAGATTAATGGAAAAAACCCAGAAAACATAAAGAGAGGTGCAGTTAGAGAGCTATCAAGAACTGGCACAATGACTACCACAAGCCATCGGCCACCCTTGCTGATGCTCATTTCTGCATTCTTTCACCACCTTCTGCAACTGGCTACATGCATTCCATGGGCTGTGCGACACCAGCTCAGCGCTGTTACCTTACACACACTGCGTCACCACCTCTGCCACACTCCCCAGACTCCCCTCCTAGGCAAGCACCACGGAGCGTATGGTAAGGGAACGGTGCTCGCGACTCAGTACACATGGTTTGAGTAAATGTGAAAATAGGTTTTCTTTGCATAGACCTTGACTGAGGAAAGACAAATGTAGCCAACTATAAGTAAAACATGGTGGTTAGCCTAAACCTCCTGTCCGAGAATGCATCTGGAAAATGTTGATAGGTACGGTATAGGGCAGTGTTTTATGATAATGTTCTTTCTATGTCTTGTTGCAATTTATGTTGTGAAGAATCATACAGAACTTCTATTACAAGTGGTGAGTTAAGTATTGCTTGGTGCACAATCTGAAATACCGCTTTAATATTTACCACTTTTGAGACCTGAAATAAACAATTATCGTTTGCTCGTTTGCATTACAAACCACATAAAAATGCTATGGAAGAAAAGGATTTCAAGGGACAGTAAAGACATTTAAAAAAAATAATAATAATTGTAATAATATTTTTTTAAATTCTGCCGCTCCCAACATCGCAACACTATAATAAAGTTATTAACCCCTATTCCTCGGCTCCCCGACATCGCCGACACTATAAAAAAGTTATTAATCTCTATTCCGCAGCTCCTCGACATTGCTGACACTACAATAAAAAAAACTCTAAGCTTACAAAAAATAATAAATGAAATTATCAAAAATAAAAACAATTACACCTAATCTAATAGCCCTATAAAAATAAAAAAGCCCCCCCAAATAAAAACACTCCCTAGCCTGCAATAAACTACCAATAGCCCTTAAAAGGACCTTTTAGTTAAACAGCTATTTTACCTGTAATAAAATACAAAGTCCCCCCAACAGTAAAACCCACCACCCAACCAACCCCCCAAAATAAAAAACCTAAATCTTAAAAAAAAAAAAACTAAGCTACCCATTGCCCCTAAAGGGGCATTTGTATGGGCATTGCCCTTAAAAGGGCATTCAGCTCTTTTTCACTGCCCTTAAAAGGGCATTCAGCTCTTTTACAAAAGCCCAAAGCCCTAATCCAATTCTAAATACCAAAGGGAAACATGCCTTGGTGAAAGTTTGATTTCACTATCCAGATGGAAACTGACTTACGTAGAACCCTGGAGATGCAGGAAACAGCAATAACATTATAGAAAAATAACCAAATATACAGTAAAAGTAAACTACACAGTCACTATGCTTTGGTAAGTAATAAAAAAATACAAAATTTAGAAATCCAGGTTTAAACCACACAGGAAACAACCGTATGAAATCAGAATACAATATCCCAAAAACAAACAAAAGTTGAAAAACCAAATCAGTCCCACTAAAGAAATTTAAAAAAAAAGCAGTCAGGGGAAGCCAAGTCAAAAACAGAAAATTTAAAAAATCAATTGCCAGAGCAGAGGTAGTTATCACACTCAATACATAAGCATCATGCTGCAAAGATAAAAACTATTTTAAAAGGACATCACAACTTACTGCAGCAGGAACAGAAATCACTCTTTTTTTGACAAGTGCCTGTTATGACACATTTCCGGCTAAAAGCAAGATTTTGTTTTTTTCCCCTAAAATATATTTGATGAATTTCTTTTTTCAGAATCTCACATTGAATCACAGGCAGGTTTTCATAAAGCATGAGAAAATAGTTAATTGCACCAATGCACAATTTGTTTGGTAGAGCAGCATATATAACTGTATTCCAACATGAGGCATTAACAAATGGCTATTCAAGAAGCAAATTACAAAAATCTGGGTCATGACAAATGTATGTGCTTTAATGTAAACCATGAATTTACAAGATAATTCACTTATTCTCTGTATGATGGTAAATTAATGGATAACAATTGGTCATCCAATGATCAACCACATAGGGGTTGATTCCAATCGTTTTATTATTCTCTTATGATATCATAAAAACAGGATCAACTTTACTTTCATTTGATGGTGAGAGTCCACTAAGAGGGAAAAAAACAAAATAAACAACAAGAGCTTTTAAGCCCTCCCACCTCTGCTACTCTGCTACTCTGTTTTGTTCTTTACTTCCCAGGAGGAAGGTGTTTTAATTAGTTAAAAGTTCTCAGACCTATGTGAGACCCATTACCCTTTTTAGTGTGCTACTTCAAGATTCTGGGGTTTAGGAAGAGAGGTTTACTGAGCATACTCTTACACAAATTATTTGTGTAGTTTGCAAAACTGTTCTAGTTTGTCAACCAAATCAGTTATGCAATAGTTGTGTATACCACTTCATGCATAATAATCAGCCTACAACCATTTTTCCAACTAAAAGTGTTTGCCCTGCTCCTGATTATATTTTTTAGAGAGCTTCTATTCACCTAGATTACAAGTTTTTGTCGGTAAGACTGTGCGGGGCTAACAACCCTTTTTTTCTTACCGCTCACTTAAGCCAACGCTGGTATTACAAGTTTTCTTCAAGCCGGCGTTAGCCTCAGAAAAGTGAGCGTTGAGCAAAATTTGGCTCCACATCTCACTGTAATACCAGCGTTGCTTACGGTAGCGGTAAGCTGGCAAAACGTGCTTGTGCACGATTTCCCCATATTAAACAATGGGGCTGAGCTTGCTGGAAAAAAAAACTAACACCTGCTAAAAAGCAGCGTTCATCTCCTAATGCAGCCCCATTGTTTCCTATGGGGAAATTAATTTTATGTCTGCACCTAACACCCTAACATGAACCCCGAGTCTAAACACCCCTAATCTTACATTTATTAACCCCTAATCTTCATCCTTCCAGAGCGGAGCGGGTCCATCTTCAAGACGTCCGACGCAAAGCATCCTCTTCATCCGACGGCCGATGACTGAATCACTGGTCCTTTAAGTGACGTCATCCAAGATGGCGTCCCTTGAATTCTGATTGGTTGATAGAATCCTATCAGTCAATCGGAATTAATTAAGGTAGGAAAAATCAGCCAATAGGATTGAAGTTCAATCCGATTGGCTGATTTAATCAGCCAATAGGACTGAGCTTGCATTCTATTGGCTGTTCCAATCAGCCAATAGAATGCGAGGTCTATTCTATTGGCTGATTGCATCAGCCAATAGGATTTTTCCTACCTTAATTCCGATTGGCTGATAGGATTCTATCAGCCAATCTTAATTCAAGGGACGCCATCTTGGATTACGTCACTTTAAGGACCAGTCATTCAGTCGTCGGCCCTCGGATGAAGAGGATGGTCCGCGTCGGATGTCTTGAAGATGGACCCGCTCCGGAAGGATGAAGATAGAAGATGCCGCCTGAATGAAGCCTTCTGCCGGTCTGGAGGTCCTCTTCTGGCCGGATAG
Source organism: Bombina bombina (assembly GCF_027579735.1). Taxonomy (NCBI): domain Eukaryota; kingdom Metazoa; phylum Chordata; class Amphibia; order Anura; family Bombinatoridae; genus Bombina; species Bombina bombina. Next base: position 780,769,020 of record NC_069500.1, on the reverse strand, counting down.
GATGAAGACTTCGGACCCTCTGGAGGATCACTTTTTTAAGGGGGGATTGGGTGGGTTTTAGAGTAGGGTTGGGTGTGTAGGTGGTGGGTTTTAATGTTGGGGGGGTATTGTATTTTTTTACAGGTGAAAGAGCTGATTACTTTGGGGCAATGCCCCGCAAAAGGCCCTTTTAAGGGCTATTTGTAATTTAGTATAGGGTAGGGACTTTTATTATTTTGGGGGGCTTTTTTATTTTATTAGGGGGATTAGATTAGATGTAATTAGTTTAAAATTCTTTTAATTCTTTTTTTATTTTCTGTAATTTAGTGGGGGGTTTTTTCCGTAATTTAGTTTATTTAATTTAATTGTAATTAATTGTAGGTAGTTTAGGTAATTAGTTTAATTATAGTGTAGTGTTAGGTGTAATTGTAACCTAGGTTAGGGTTTATTTTACAGGTACTTTTGTACTTATTTTAGCTAGGTAGTTATTAAATAGTTAATAACTATTTAATAACTATTGTACCTAGTTAAAATAAATACAAAGTTGCCTGTAAAATAAAAATAAACCCTAAGATGGCTACAATGTAATTATTAATTATATTGTAGCTATCTTAGGGTTTATTTTATAGGTAAGTATTTAGTTTTAAATAGGATTAATTTATTTAATTGTAGTAATTTAATTTCGTTTTATTTAAATTATATTTAAGTTAGGGGGGTTAGGGTTAGATTTAGATTTAGGGGTTAATAAATGTAATATAGTAGCGGCGACGTTGGGGGCGGCAGATTAGGGGTTAATAAATGTAGGTAGGTGTCAGCGATGTTAGGGAAGGCAGATTAGGGGTTAATAAAATGTAACTAGTGTTTGCGAGGGGGGAGTGCGGCGGTTTAGGGGTTAATATATTTATTAAAGTGGAGGCAATGTCCGGTCGGCAGATTAGGGGTTAAACATTTTAGTTAAGTGTTTCCGATGTGGGGGGGGCTCGGTTTAGGGGTTAATAGGTACTTTATGGGTGTTAGTGTACTTTTAGCACTTTAGTTAAGAGTTTTATGTTACGGTGTTAGCCCATAAAACTCTTAACTACTGACTTTTAAATGCGTCTTGCCAGGAGACGGTCTACCGCTCACTTTTTTAGGCGATCGTAATACCGGCGTTAGGAAAATCCCATTAAAAAGATAGGATACGCAAATGACGTAAGGGGATTTGCGGTAACCTAAAATCGCTGAAAAAAGTGAGCGGTAGACCCTCTCCTGCCTGACTCGTAATACCAGCGGGCGTTAAAAAGCAGCGTTGGGACCCCTCAACGCTGCTTTTTAAGGCTAACGCAAGACTCGTAATCTAGCCGATTGATTTTTTGCCTGAATTTAAGGAAAATTTACTCTCTTCAATGGTTGAACTCTTAGCGACAATCGCTAAACAAAGTAAGCATATGTGCAAATCTTGTGAAATGGTTATGCAGGTAGTTACAGATAAGCAAGTACCTAAACATAATGTTGAAACTCCTGAAATTCTTCAGCTTTCTCTTTATGACAGTTCTGACACTTCCTCAGAGGGAGAGCTTTCCTCAGAGGATCATGATTCAATTCCTGAATTGGATACAGATTACTCTTTTAGGTTTAAAGTAGAGCATATTCATGTTTTGTTAGATGAAGTGCTCAAAACCTTTGGCCTCTTTGAGAAAGTCCTTTCTTAGGATGCTGTTTTTTCAAACAGGACTTCTCTTTAAACCAGCTGTGGCTATAACATGTGTGCCGCAACATTTTGGTGTGATTCCTTATCACAAATGGTTTCCAATCAGGTATCTGAAGAAGATTTGAAAATTTTTATATGAGACTAGAAAATGTTTTACTCTTTCATTTGTGATACAGTTATGGACATTATCAAAATTAATGTGAAGATCATGGGGGATATTTATCAAAGCCTCAACCGCAAATAGGCCAGAATTCCGCAGCGTAATTGTTGCAAGATTGATCCGACCTAATTATCAAAGCCTACAGACTGGCAAATGTTGATATTTGTGACGTAACATACGATCCGCAGGTCTCAATCTGACGCAGATCGATGCTTATGTCATTACAGATGTTCCGAATACACATTCGTCTCTATTTGTCACTTTTTCCCAGTTATCAAACTTTTAACAGGTACGCTTGCGGCTATTCAGGCCCAGCGTACCTGGTTTTCAATCCGCCACCCTGGAGGCCACCGATGCCATAGAAATCAATGGGAGTCTGAAAGCACCGAAAGCTTATGTTCGATGCTGCCAGATATCCCATTGTTTTTTTATGGTTGAAAACAAGTTACGTTTACACCTAACACCCTAACATAACCCTGAGTCTAAACACCCATAATCTGCCGCCCCGACATTGCGGCAACTTAAATAAAGTTATTAACCCCTATTCTGCCACTCCCCGAAACCGCCGCCACTAAATAAACATATTAACCCCTAAACCTCTGGCCTCCCACATCACTACCACTAACTAAACCTATTAACCCCTAAACCGTCAGCCCCCACATCGCCAACAAATAAATTAAGCTATTAACCCCTAAACCTAACAACCCGCTAACTTTAAATTGAAATTACAACATCCCTATCTGCAAATAAATTTAAACTTACCTGTAGAATTAAAATAAACTATATTAAACTATTAATTAACCTACCCTAACTATTATCTTACAATTAAATTAAACTACTAATTAAATTAAATAAATGACATATTAAAAAAACCTAACCCTACTCAAATTAATTAAATATACAATTAAACATTATTAAAAGTACTAAATTACATCCAGGTGGCAAGAAGTCTTCATCCAGACGGCATCTTCTATCTTCATTCCAATCAGCCAATAGGATGAGAGCTCAATCCTATTGGCTAATTGGAACAGCCAATAGGATTAGAGCTGCTCAAATCCTATTGGCTGATTGGAACAGCCAATATGATTTTAGCAACTCTAATCCTATTGGCTGATTGAAATATTTCAGCCAATAGGAATGCAAGGGACGCCATCTTGGATGGCGTCACTTGCATTGAAGTTTCAGTTTACGGCGGTGACCGTATGAAGAGGATGCTCCGCGCCGGATGTCTTGAGGATGGACACGCTCCGCGCCGGATGGATGAAGATAGAAGATGCCGTCTGGATGAAGACTTCTTGCTGCCTGGATGAGAACTTCGCCGGCTAGATGAAGATCGAAGAGGCCGTCTGGATGAAGACTTCTTGCCGGCTGGATAGATCCTTCAAGCGGGACTTCAATAACTGTAAGTGGATTGTCAGGGGTTAGTGTTAGGTTTATTTAAGGTTTTTTGAGTGGGTTTTATTTTTAGATTAGGGTCTGGGCATGTAAAAGATCTAAATGCCCTTTTAAGGGCAATGCCCATACAAATGCCCTTTTCAGGGCAATGTTGAGCTTAGGTTATTTTAGATAGGTTTTTTTATTTGGAGGTTGGTTGGTTGGGTGGTGGGTTTTACTGTTAAGGGTTTTTGTATTTTTTTTTTACAGGTAAAAGAGTTGATTTCTTTGGGGCAATGCCCCACAAAAGGCCCTTTTAAGGGCCATTGGTAGTTTATTGTAGGCTAGGGGTTTTTTTATTTTAGGGGGGCTTTTTTATTTTGATAGGGCTATTAGATTAGGTGTAATTCTTTTTTATTTTTGATAATGTGGTTTTTTATTTTTCATAATTTAGTGGGGGTTTTTGTAACTTAGTGTTTGTTTTTTTCTGTAATTTAGTACTTTTAATAATGTTTAATTGTATATTTAATTAATTTGAGTAGGGTTAGGTTTTTTAATATGTAATTTATTTAATTTAATTGGTAGTTTAATTTAATTGTAGGATAATAGTTAGGGTAGGTTAATTAATAGTTTAATATAGTTTATTTTAATTCTACAGGTAAGTTTAAATTTATTTTAAGATAGGGATGTTGTAATTATAATTTAAAGTTAGCGGTTGTTTAGGGGTTAATAGCTTAATTTATTTTTTGTCGATGTGGGAGGCTGACGGTTTAGCGGTTAATAGGTTTAGTTAGAAATAGTGATGTGGGTGGCCAGAGGTTTAGGGGTTAATACGTTTATTTAGGTTGCGGCGGGTTCGGGGAGCGGCGGGATAGTGGTTAATACGTTTATGTTGCGGCGGGGTTGGGGAGCGGCGGGATAGGGCTTAATAACTTTATTTATGTTGCGGCGGGGTCATGTAGCAGCGGGATAGGAGTTAATAACTTTTTTTAGGTTGCGGCAGGGTCGGGGAGCAGCAGGATAGGGGTTAAACATTTTAGTATAGTGGCGGCTTTTAGTGACGGTATAAACAAAGTTTGGAAAAAGCCGAATAGACGCAAGATTGATGACTGCTAGTTAACAACAGTCCGATGCTCATTGCCCCGTACTTGAGGCATGTCTTTTTGCCATCTTTTTTCATAACTAAGGAGAGCATATTGAGATACGCGGCTACGATGTTAGGAGATGTTAGGCGAGCGTATTGGCGCCGGTGAATGCAACAAAGTTGAGGCTTTGATAAATATCTTGTATGTCTTTTGTAGTTGTAATGAGAAGAGCATTATGGCTGAGATCTTGGCCTGCTGACATGGTCTCAAGAACAGGTTGATCAATCTTATTTTCAAAGGAACTTTTTGTTTGGTACTAGTTTGAACTCGATTATTTCCACAGTTACTAGAGGAAAAGGAGATTTCCTGCCTACGGATAAGAAGTCAAGAGGAAAAAGCAGACCAGAAAAACATTTTCGTTCCTTTTGTTCCTCTATGGATCAGAATTCTTCTTCTTCCCAAAAGGCAGAAGGTTCCAAACTTTCCTGGAAACCAGATTCATCCTGGTCTAAGGCTAAGCAGAACAAGAAGTCAAATGCCAATTGGGTTTAAACAGGATTACAGGATAGGTTACAGAATAGGTTTTCGATCCAGAGATTCTTTCTGTCTCATGTCCCCAAAAATACTTTGAAGGCAGCTGCCTTTTTCCATTATGTTCAAGATCTGGAGGACGTGGGAGTTAGGAAATGCGCCTTTCTTTAATGGACACTCGCAAATTAAAGCTTCAACATGCTTGTTCACTTAGTCAGAATTCTACTTACTCAACAGTGGCTCAGTGCCTGGAAGTAGTGGGACTAATTGCTAGTGGTGTCGGAAGCAGTACCGTTCACTCGCTTCCACTTATGTCCTATTCATCTGTTTATGCTGTGTGTCAAAAAAATTCACCTTAAAATATGGGAGGCATACTTTGATTGGTGTACTGACAGGTTTTTCTTGACATTCCTTTAGAATTCTTAGGATCCTTCAATTCCTACAAGACAAGGGTCTATTTGCTAGTTTCTTGAAGGGTCAAATGTCAACTCTTTAAATCAAAGCATCATAGCTAACATCCAATAATGAGTGATGCTTCTGAAAATTGTTACACATTCTGAATGCCATTTAAATATGGCATGATGGTTATAGTGAGCATGTTGGCTCTATGACTCTCTGGGGACTCTAGGGACATGAAACCCCAAATTTTCCTTTCATGATTCAGATAGAGCATGCAATTTTAAACAACTATCTAATTTACTTTTATTATCAAATTTGCAAATAATTGGAATTTTAGCAAACAGAATGGCAGGTACATGTTTTGTCTTGTCAAGTAAAAGGTGCAGGCTGTCTCCCCCACATAAATAATGTTGTGGGAGTTTGACCATTGAAAAGCTACTGCAACAAACACATTGTTAATGTATTCAAAATGTTTTAACACTTGACCATTAGGTTATAGGGCCTTAATAGTTGAAAAAATACATTCTCTAATTTGTTAGAGCATATCATTTCAAGATTATCGGCCCTAGCAGCAGTAGTCGAATGACTCAAATGTGCAACTATCGCTGCTGACTGGATCAGTGGTGGTTCCGGAGCAGCAGTTATGCTATGTGTTTAACCCTGATTACGGATAGTTTTAAAATAACATTAGATAATTAGAGTCTTATAATTCAAATGTGTTTTATGCTCCTTTAGATGGTAAACGTTCCCTTTTGTATAAACAGATGCAGAATTTTAGCAATATTTTAGATGGAGTTTAATTCATCGGTTGTAATGAAGATGCGTATTAACTTACTTTTTAATGTAACACTGAAATATAAATACCTTGCACTCTAGCCCTCTAGCCGCCCACTTCAAAGTAATTTTTGTGGTGTTACAGTAATTATCAAAGCTTTGTAAAGATTGTATTGAATAATGCTTACTCTAAACATGCAGGTTATATGTGCCTAGTAGATATTTTCTATAAATATCTCAAAACAATCTCAATATAATGCTTAATTTTGATTTTTTTTTTCATTACATTTAAATCATATAGGAAAAAGTAGGCTATCTGCATTTGGTTAATACAGTTTCTAGTGTTTTACTGAGTCAAAATATATTTTCATTTATTCAGATATTTGATTTAAATTGATGTGGATATTTGAATCATGAATACAATTACCCTGCTATATATTAGAGTGGCTCACTATTATTTTATGATACATGGCATCTTACTTAGTAACAGGTTAACAAATAAAAGCATAGGCATTTATATGTCTCATATGAGCATAAATAAAGGCTTAACCTTTTTAAGAAAAAAATATTTCTCTCGCTGAACAAATAAACTATGTAAAATATCAATTTTTCTGCTGGCATTACTGACATCTCCCCATGAAATATTTGTTTTTGTAAGCTGTCATTTTGAATGATGTGAGTGGACAAGCTATTTCTGCAATGTATGAATAATACATGATAGTCTGTTGAAAGAGAAGCCAGAATGCCAATTAATATATCTGACCAAACTATTACCTTTTAACATTAGAAGATGTTGCTATATAATATTATGAACAGTATACAAGGAGCCCACATTGGGAAACTAGGTTTGCCAGGTGTCCAGTATTCAACCAGACAGTTTAGCATTTCAGCAGGCTGTTCAGTAAAGTCTGTACAAAAAAAATGTACACTTAAATGTCACTTTTTTAAAGTCCGATGAGTGGCAGTTATATTTTAAAGGCCTCTTATGTTTCTAACATTGCCCAGAAATTACTGTTAATGTTACTGACAGCCATAAATTGTTAGCAGTAATCATTGTGGGAGGGGTATTAAAACACCTTTGTGTGATTCTGTGTGTAAGAGTGTGAGTGTGTGAGAGTGCGAGTGTGTGTGTGTGTGAGAGAGAGAGAGTGTGAAAGTGTGTGTGTAAGAATGTGTGTGTGTGAGAGTGTGTGTGAGAGTGTGTGTGTGTATGAGAGTGTGTGTGTGTGTGTGTGTGAGAGAGAGAGTGTGAGAGTGTGTGTGTAAGAATGTGTGTGTGTGTGAGAGTGTGTATGAGAGTGTGTGTGTGAGTGTGTTTGTGTGAGAGTGTGTGCAAGTGTATGTGTGTATAAGTGTGTGTGTGTGTGGGAGAGTGTGTGTGTGTGTGTGTGTGAGTGTGTGTGTGTGTGTGTGTATGAGAGTGTGTGTGTGTGAGAGTGTGTGTGAGTGAGGGTGTGAGTGTGTGTGTGTGTGTGTGTGTGAGAGAGTGTGTGTGTGTATGAGTGTGTATGTGTGTGTGAGAGAGAGTGTGTGAGTTTGTGTGAGTGTGTGTGAGTATGAGAGAGAGCGTGTGTATGAATGAGTGTGTGAGTGAGTGAGTTAGTGTGTGTGTGTGTGTGAGTGTGTGTGTGTGAGAGTGTGTGTGAGTGTGTGTCTGCACCTGGAAGTCAAGGGGAATCAAATCCGTGCTATCAATGAGGTAAACATCACTGATTTGTGTGTTGCTAGCAGTCAAAGGGATACAATTATCAGTTGTAAAATGTTTATATGGTGGGGTTAAGGGTAAGGCCTAAGGTAGAACTTTGGGGAGAGGCTGTTGTGTGTGTCTTCCACCTGTGCCCAGTCACCTACAATGTGTCCAGTTTTTTTGTGGAGGGCAAAATTATATGTTACACTATCCTTCTTATGAAGACAAATATCTTAAGGTCATGCAAACATCAAGCATCCCACAAGTAGACCATATAATTATGGTAAATTTAAATTTTGAATAAATAAATACTGACAAATACCAATCACTGTAAAAGAGTTCCTAAGATAGTTAACTTTATAGATCAATGCAAAGCTCCCATCCAAAGCCATACAATTCATTCTAAGCATCCTGAACATTTATATCCAAGTCTGTACAAATACAAATGCTCTCTTCCTACATTACTTTCCAAAGAGAATCATATTTTTGTGACATCTTTCCTTATGGAAATCTTGATCACATTGTTAAAAATTTAAAGTGATGATTTTTTTGAAACCCTAAGATTTACTAGTGCTATAAATAAAGGGGACTTTCAGTCATAAAGTATAAAAAACTTCATGGTGAAAGTTGCTTTATTTGCCTGCAGTTTATTTTGAGCTGAGCACCCACGACAAACCGCAATTGTTTAGTGAGGTGCCATTTCCACCTCTTAGCCAATAGCCGTGGTAGCTGATCGGCATTATGCTGTATTGCTAGCATGCTATTGGCTTAGAGGTGGAAACGTCACCTTTTTGGGAAAATATTGTTTTGCTGTGGGCAGCCGGAGGCGTTTAGCTCTGCAAAAACTCACTGCAAATTCGGAAAAAGTATTGTAATTGTTTGCTTCTTGGAGGCCATTATGGTAGTCAATTTTTTTTAGTATTTTCCTCCCACTGATACAGACATCTGAAGTCTAACTTAGGCCCCTAGTTATCAAGCCGTCAACCTCAAATACGCTGGAATTCTGCAGCGTATTTGTGGCGAGGCTGATTCGCCTTAGTTATCAAGCCCTAGACACTGGCAAAAGTAGAATTTTGTGACGTAAGCTTCGATCCGCCGGACTCAGTCCGACACAGATCGATTCTTACGTCACTCCAGATGTTCCGCACACAAGTTCGGCACTATCTGACTACTTTTGCTAGTTATCAAAAAACTAGCAGGTACGCTCGGCACTTTTCCGGCCCAGCGTGCCCTGGAGGCGGCGGATCCCATAGGAATCAATGGGACTCTGACTATAGCGAAAGTTCATGTTCGCTGCTGCCAGACATCCCATTGATTCCTATGGGATACACCTAACACCCTAACATGTACCCCGAGTCTAAACACCCCTAATCTGTCCCCCCTACACCGCCGCAACTAAAAAAATGTATTACCCCCTAAACCCCTAAGCCCACCGCCACTATAATAAATATGTTAACCCCTAAACCGCCGCTCCCGGTCCCCGCCGCAACTATAATATATGTATTAACCCCTAAACCGCCGCTCCCGGACCCCGCCGCCACCTACATTATACCTAGTAACCCCTATCCTGCCCCCCTATACCGCCGCCACCTATAATAAATTTATTAACCCCTATCCTGCGGATCCCGGACCTCGCCGCAACTAAATAAATAGTTTAACCCCTAAACCGCCGCTCCTGGACCCCGCCGCAACCTATCTTAAACTTTTTAACCCCTAATCTGCCCCCCTACACCGTCGCCACCTATAATAAATTTATTAACCCCTATCCTGCCCCCCCCCTACACCGCCGCCACTGTAATAAAATTATTAACCCCTATCCTGCCCCCCCTACACCGCCGCAACTATAATAAAATTATTAACCCCTAAACCTAAGTCTAACACTAACCCTAACACCCCCTAACTTAAATATTAAATACATCTAAATAATATTTCTCTTATTAACTAAATTAATCCTATTTAAAACTAAATACTTACCTTTAAAATAAACCCTAATATAGCTACAATATAAATAATAATTATATGGTAGCTATTTTAGGATTTATATTTATTTTACAGGTAACTTTGTATTTATTTTAGCTAGTTAGAATAGTTATTAAATAGTTATTAACTATTTAATAACTACCTAGCTAAAAGAAATACAAAATTACCTGTAAAATAAATCCTAACCTAAGTTACAATTAAACCTAACACTACACTATCATTAAATTAGTTAAATAAATTAGCTACAAATAACTACAATTAAAGTCAATTAAATAAACTAATTAAAGTGCAAAAAATAAAAAAAGCTGTTACAAAAAATAAAAAAAATAAGTTACAAACATTTAAAAAATATTACAACAATTTTAAGCTACTTACACCTAATCTAAGCCCCCTAATAAAATAACAAAGCCCCCCAAAATAAAAAAATTACCTACCCTATTCTACATTAAAAAGTTACCAGCTCTATTAACTTACAAGCCCTTAAAAGGGCCTTTTGCGGGGCATGCCCCAAAGAATTCAGCTCTTTTGCCTATAAAAAAAAAATACAACCCCCCCAACATTAAAACCCACCACCCACATACCCCTAATCTAACCCAAACCCCCCTTAAATAAACCTAACACTACCCCCTGAAGATCATCCTACCTTGAGATGTCTTCAGCCAGCCGACCACCGATGGAACCGAAGAGGAGATCCGCAGCGGCCGAAGTCATCATCCAAGGGGCGCTGAAGAAGTCTTCCATCCGATTGAAGTCTTCATCCAAGCGGTGTCTTCAATCTTCATCCATCCGAAGCGAAGCGGAGCCATCTTCAGACGAGCCGACGCAGAGCCATCCTCTTCTTCCCGACGACTAACGACGAATGAAGGTTCCTTTAAGGGACGTCATCCAAGATGGCGTCCCTTCAATTCCGATTGGCTGATAGGATTCTATCAGCCAATCGGAATTAAGGTAGGAAAAATCTGATTGGCTGATTGAATCAGCCAATCAGATTGAAGTTCAATCCGATTGGCTGATCCAATCAGCCAATCAGATTGAGCTTGCATTCTATTGGCTGTTCCGTTAGGGGGGTGTTAGGGTTAGTGTTAGACTTAGGTTTAGGGGTTAATAATTTTATTACAGTGGCGGCGGTGTGGGGGGGGGGCAGGATAGGGATTAATAAATTTATTATAGGTGACGACGGTGTAGGGGGGGCAGATTAGGGGTTAATAAGTTTAATATAGGTTGCGGCGGGGTCCGGGAGCGGCGGTTTAGGGGTTAAACTATTTAGTTGCGGCGAGGTCCGGGATCCGCAGGATAGGGGTTAATAACTTTATTATAGGTGGCGGTGGTATAGGGGGGGCAGGATAGGGGTTACTAGGTATAATGTAGGTGGCGGCGGTGTCCGGGAGCGGCGGTTTAGGGGTTAATACATTTATAAGAGTTGCGGCGGGGTCTAGGAGCGGCGGTTTAGGGGTTAATAACTTTACTTAGTTGCAGGGGGCTCCGGGGGGCGCCGGTATAGGGGGTAGAACAGTGTAGTTTAGTGTGGGTGCTTAGTGACAGCTTGTCAATAAAGCTGTCAAAAAGCCGAAGAGCAGCGAGATCGGATGAGTGATAACTCTCACAGTCCGCTGCTCATCGCCCCGTACTTGGTGCGCAGCTTTTTGACAGATTTTTTGATAACTTAGGCGAAATTTTTCAGGTCCGCGGCGGCGATGGTAGGCGAGCTTAGGCGGGCGTATTGGACCGGCGAAGGCAGGTAAAGTAGACACATTGATAACTAGAGGCCTTAGTGTCAAGTGCCCAAAAGAGACTGTTAAAGTTAACTAACCTTTTTTTTTTAAAGTTTATTTTTATTGAGGTATAATTTATACAGACATACTTGTCGCAATGCCAACAAAATTCAAAGTTCAAAATTTACATACTGAACATCCATAGATAATAGGTTACAGACAAATTAAAATAAATGTTCATTTTAACACATTACGCAATTATAACAGGTATGATGTCTGATAGACTAAGTTGGTCAACCTAGTATATTTTACTATAACCATAAACTCTGAGAAATACATTTCTATTTCTGAAATATATATATATATATTTTGTCAAAAACATAATAAAAATAATTCAGAATACACATTCCTTTGGACATTGTAAATGTAACCAATTTCATCTCTGGTCAATTAAATTCCTTTGACCCCTTCCTTTCTTTTTTTCATAGCAATAAATGAGTATAATATCACATCTAAATACCAATCAACAAACCCCAAATGTAACTATTATCACCACTGAGTGCTGAATCCCCTGGTCACAAAAACAACAAAAAGAGCGGAGAAAAAAAAAAAAAGGGGAACCCCCCCCCCTTTATTGACTCCAACCCCATTCTCCTCTCAACATGGCAGACTGTATATATTCCGTGTGAATAAATGGGGCAATATATTGCCTTTGTTTGTTTGCTGACAAAGATTTTATAAATTGACCCCATTTATCAAAAAAACCTTGAACCTCCATTTCTTAATTTAACATGTAATCATATTGTTCAGTTATCAGTTTAGCTTTTAGTTTCTCAATAAACTGAGTAAAGCTTGGGGCTTTTTTAGATTTGAAAAGATAAATTTCTTCCATTCAAAATAACAAAATTTAGACATTTAGCATTAGCTCTTTCTTGAATACCCTCTAATAAAAATACAACATCCTCACTCTGGAGCTGAATCGGTTGCTACATAATTTTGGATAACCAATACGAGATCTTAGCCCAGAATACTTTCATTTCTTCTATAAGGTACGATGAGTCCACGGATTCATGCTTTACTTGTGGGATATTATCCTCCTGCTAACAGGAAGTGGCAAAGAGCACCACAGCAGAGCTGTCTATATAGCTCCTCCCTTAGCTCCACCCCCCAGTCATTCTCTTTGCACAATTGATTCAGCAATGGGGCACACCAGAATTGGATCTGATGGCGTCTCGTCAGAATGCCAAACTTCCTTGTTACGGGTCCAGGTCAAGGGATCCTCAGGCAGTACTGATAGATGCTCTAGCAGTACCCTGGTCGTTCAACCAGGCTTATGTGTTTCCACCATTTCCTCTCCTTCCTCGTTTGATTGCCAGAATCAAACAGGAGAGAGATTCAGTGATTTTGATAGCACCTGCGTGGCCACGCAGGACTTGGTATGCAGACCTGGTGGACATGTCATCTCTTCCACCATGGACTCTGCCACTGAGACAGGACCTTCTGATTCAAGCTCCGTTCCAGCATCCAAATCTAGTTTCTCTGCGGCTGACTGCTTGGAGATTGAACGCTTGATTTTATCCAAGCGGGGTTTCTCTGAGTCGGTCATAGATGCCTTGATTCAGGCTCAAAAGCCTGTCACTAGGAAAATTTATCATAAGAGATGGCGTAAATATCTTTATTGGTGCGAATCCAAAGGCTACTCATGGAGTAAGATCAGGATTCCTAGGATTTTGTCCTTTCTCCAAGAAGGATTGGAGAAGGGGCTATCAGCTAGTTCCCTAAAGGGACAGATATCTGCTTTATCAATTCTACTGCACAAGCATCTGGCAGATGTTCCAGATGTTCAGTCGTTCTGTCAGGCTTTAGTTAGAATCAAGCCTGTGTTTAAACCTGTTGCTCCGCCATGGAGTCTGAATTTAGTTCTTAAAGTTCTTCAAGGGGTTCCGTTTGAACCTATGCATTCCATAGATATTAAGCTTCTATCTTGGAAAGTTCTGTTTTTAGTTGCTATCTCTTCGTCTTGAAGAGTTTCTGAACTATCTGCGTTGCAATGCGACTCGCCTTATCTTGTTTTCCATGCTGATAAGGTGGTTTTGCGTACCAAACCTGGATTCCTTCCTAAGGTTGTTACTAATAGGAATATCAATCAGGAAATTGTTGTTCCTTCTCTGTGTCCTAATCCTTCCTCTAAGAAGGAAGTTGTTGCACAACTAGGACGTGGTTCGTGCTTTGAAGTTTTACTTGCAAGCAACCAAGGATTTCCGTCAAACATCTTCTTTGTTGTCTATTCTGGAAAACGTAGAGGTCAAAAAGCTATGGCTACCTCTCTTTCTTTTTGGCTGAAAAGCATCATCCGTTTGGCATACGAGACTGCTGGACAGCAGCCTCCTGAAAGGATTACAGCTCATTCTACTAGAGTGGTGGCTTCCACATGAGCTTTTAAAAATGATGCTTCTGTTGAACAGATTTGTAAGGCTGCGACTTGGTCTTCGCTTCATAGCTTTTCAAAATTTTACAAATTTGATACTTTTGCTTCTTCGGAGGCTATTTTTGGGTTAAAAGTTATTCAAGAAGTGGTGCCCTCTGTTTAACCATCTGTCTTGTCCCTCCCGTTCATCTGTGTCCTGTAGCTTTGGTATTGTATCCCACAAGTAAAGGATGAATCCGTTGACTCGTCGTACCTTATAGAAGAAAAGTAAATTTGTGCTTACCTGATAAATTAATTTCTTCTATGGTACGACGAGTCCACGGCCCGCCCTGTCATTTTAAGACAGATTATATTTTTTGATTTTAAGCTTCAGTTACCTCTGCACCTTTTAGTTTCTCCTTTTTCTTCCTGTACCTTCGGTCGAATGACTGGGGGGTGGAGCTAAGGGAGGAGCTATATAGACAGCTCTGCTGTGGTGCTCTTTGCCACTTCCTGTTAGCAGGAGGATAATATCCCACAAGTAAAGGATGAATCCGTGGACTCGTCGTACCATAGAAGAAATTAATTTATCAGGTAAGCATCAATTTACTTTTTCGGGGCAATCCCATAAACAGTGTATATTTTTTGCTGCAGGAAAGCTATCTAGAGCAAGAACATTTTTTTGTTCCAAGATTTTAGATTTTAGGGAGTTATATATACTTTATTTAGTAACTTGATATATGATTCCCGCCACAATATTGCTAAGGTTGCCTTCCAAGTTCTTTCAATGCTTTTCTGAATAAGGTTATTATTTACTGTTTCAACATCCTGTGCCCATTTCTGAGTAAGTGTGCAAAAGCTTGGAGGCACTGGTCCACAGAAGAGGCCTCACATTCAGGCTCTACTGGTTTTTCTACGTGGAAAGATTCACAATCATGCAGTATCCACCAATATATGTGGAAATAGTGATATATACTCACAAGAGTGTTTGGCTTCTTAGTAAAAAAACAAGTATTTCACTTGTAAGGTTTTTTATTGCTCAACGCGTTTCAACGGCAACAGTCCGTCTTTCTCAAGAGCGATTAAAATCATTAAAAGTATGCCAGAAGGCTTCTTTATTCTTAAAAGATATTTCTTCATTATTGTAAATATTTTTAAAATAATCTGTGAGAAATATCTTAATATCTTCATTTTGTGTAACTCTAAAAGCCCTTTAAGGGCCTCTATTACATTAGGCCCTCTGTTTTGTCTATTCAGATTAGCTAATAATTTACCAGTTTTGCCACCATACCTATAATATCTTGCATTCCATTTCAAAATCTCAGTGAAAGCTTTTCTCCAACATTGGTGTGTCCGGTCCACGGCGTCATCCATTACTTGTGGGAATATTCTCTTCCCTAACAGGAAATGGCAAAGAGCACAGCAAAAGCTGTTCATATAGCCCCTCCTCAGGCTCCGCCCCCCAGTCATTCTCTTTGCCGCTCTGAACAAGTAGCATCTCCACGGGGATGGTGAAGAGTTTGTGGTGTTTAGTTGTAGTTTTTATTTCTTCTTTCAAGAGTTTGTTATTTTAAAATAGTGCTGGCTTGTACTATTTACTCTACAACAGAAAAGTGATGAAGATTTCTGTTTAAGAGGGCTATGATTTTAGCACAAGTAACTAAAATCCATTGCTGTTACCACGCAGGACTGTTGAAACCAGAGAACTTCAGTTGGGGGTAACAGTTTGCAGACTCATCTGCTTCAGGTATGACTAGCCTCCTTCTAACAACACAGGCTAATGCTAGATGACAGTCATTTTTCCCCTCAGGGAAAACGGTAAGCCATTTTTCTTTGAACTCAGCAAAAAAGATAACAGGCTTCCCCTTTTTGATTTTTATGCTGGTAGACACTATTATGGGCCAAATCGATTGGTTTTTATTACAATATCATGGCATTTGAAATGTTTTATAAGCTTATATACACTTGGGGACGTTTTTTATTTGATCTGGCTTGTTTTAGACGCCTAAATCTAGTCAGGAAGGCCCCTTCACTCTAGTATACTGAGGGAGGAGGCCTCATTTTGGCGCTTCAGCTGCGCAGTTGATTTCAAGGCAGTGCATGCAGATTCACGTGAGAGGGTCCTGTGGCTCAGAAAGTGACTCCAGAAGGCTTATTTCTGTGGTGGTTGACCCCTAAGGAAGGTAAAAGCTACAGCAAAGCTGTAGCAGGGATTGTAGTGTATAAAAACGGTTAAATCCAACAATTAGCTCCGGTTTGCTTGTTTTAAGGGCTAGAGTCTCCATTTTTGCTGTGCAATACTTTCAAAGTATTAAGACACTGGGGTCAAAATTTCATAAAAATCGGATATTGCCTTCATAGTTTTTTGAACATTCAGAAATAAAGTGTGTCATTTTATTATTTAAAGAGACAGTAACGTTTTTGTTTAAAATCGTTTTTATTGCATTGTTTGCCTGCCTAAATCTGTTTAACATGTCTGTGCCATCAGATAACCTATGTTCTGTGTGTATAGAGGCAAATGTGGTCCCCCCTTCGAGTGTTTGTGATAATTGTGCCATAGCGTCCAAACAAAGTAAGGACAGCTCTGTTACATTTCATAATGTTGCCCAAGATGATTCATCTAATGAAGGTAGTGGGGATAGTTCTACATCCTCTCCTTCTGTGTCTACACCAGCTTTGCCCGCGCAGGCGACACCTAGCGCGCCAGTACTTATTTCTATGCAACAATTAACAGCAGTAGTGGATAATTCTATAGCAAATCTTTTATCCAAACTGCCAGCATTTCAGAGAAAGCGTGATTGTTCAGTTTTAAATACAGATAAAAAGAATGAACAATTAGACGCTGACGATGCCTTATCTATTTTACCCTCACATCAATCGGAATTGGCTGTGAGGGAGGGGCTGTCTGAGGGAGAAATTTCTGACTCAGGAAAAATTTCTCAACAGGCAGAACCTGATATAGTAGCATTTAAGTTTAAGCTAGAACATCTCCGCGCCTTGCTTAAGGAGGTATTAGCTACTCTGGATGACTGTGATTCTATGGTAGTACCAGAGAAGTTGTGCAAATTGGACAAATTCTTAGAGGTCCCAGTGCACGATGACGCCTTTCCAATACCCAAGAGGGTAGCGGACATAGTGGATAAGGAGTGGGAGAAGCCGGGTATACCCTTTGCCCCACCTCCTATATTTAAGAAAATGTTTCCCATTGTAGACCCTAGAAGGGACGCATGGCAGACGGTCCCGAAGGTTGAGGGAGCTGTTTCAACATTAGCGAAGCGCACAACTATTCCTATAGAGGACAGCTGCGCTTTCAAAGATCCTATGGATAAAAAATTGGAAGGATTGCTTAAAAAGATTTTTGTTCAGCAAGGTTTCATCCTTTAACCAGCTACGTGTATTATTACTGTCACCTCAGCGGCGTCTTTTTGGTTCGAGGAATTAGAAAGGTCGCTCCAGAAAGAGACTTCCTATGAAGAAGTCATGGACAGAATTCACGCACTAAAGTTAGCTTTTCAGGAACGGACCGGCTAATAACTCCACTGCCGCTAGACAAGACGGTAACGCGGCCCAGCCCAAACCTGCATGGAAGCCTGTGCAAGGCTGGAACAAGGGTAAACAGACCAAGAAACCTACTGCTGCTACCAAGACAGCATGAAGGGGTAGCCCCCGATCCGGGACCGGATCTAGTAGGGGGCAGGTTATCTCTCTTTGCTCAGACTTGGGCAAGAGATGTTCCGGATCCCTGGGCACTAGAAATAGTCTCCAAGGGATACCTGCTAGAGTTCAAGGGACTTCCTCCAAAGGGAAGGTTCCACCTGTCTCGCTTATCTTCAGACGAGATAAAGAAACAGGCATTCTTACATTGTGTAAGAGACCTATTAAAGATGGGAGTGATAAACCCAGTCCCCTCAGGGGAACAAGGTCTAGGGTTTTACTCGAACCTGTTTGTAGTTCCCAAAAAAGAGGGAACTTTCAGGCCAATTCTGGATTTAAAGATATTAAACAAGTTCCTCAGAGTTCCATCTTTCAAAATGGAAACCATTCGGACAATCTTGCCGACAATCCAGCAGGGTCAATATTTGACTACCGTGGACCTAAAGGATGCGTATCTGCATATCCCATTCCACAAAACTCATCATCAGTTCCTGAGATTCGCCTTTCTGGACAAACATTACCAGTTCGTGGCTCTTCCATTCGGTTTAGCCACCGCTCCCAGAATTTTCACAAAGGTGCTAGGGTCCCTTCTAGCGGTCCTAAGGCCGAGGGGCATCGCTGTAGCACCTTACCTAGACGACATCCTAATCCAAGCGTCGTCTCTTTCCAAAGCAAGGGCTCATACAGACATTGTGTTGGCCTTTCTCAGATCTCACGGGTGGAAGGTGAACATAGGAAAGAGTTCACTGTCACCGTCCACAAGGGTTCCTTTTCTGGGAACAATAATAGATTCTGTGGAAATGAAGATCTTCCTGACAGAAGTCAGAAAGATAAAGCTTCTAAACGCTTGTCGAGTTCTTCATTCTATTCCTCAGCCCTCCATAGCTCAGTGCATGGAAGTAATAGGACTAATGGTTGCAGCAAGGGACGTGGTTCCTTTTGCTCGAATTCATTTAAGACCATTACAGCTGTTCATGCTCAAACAGTGGAATGGGGACTATACAGACTTGTCTCCCCAAATTCAAGTAGACCAGGTAACCAGGGACTCACTTCTCTGGTGGTTGACCCAGGATCACCTGTCTCAGAGAATGAGTTTCCGCAGACCGGAGTGGGTCATTGTCACGACCGACGCCAGCCTCTTGGGTTGGGGCGCGGTCTGGGACTCTCTGAAAGCTCAGGGTCTTTGGTCTCGGGAAGAGTCTCTTCTCCCGATAAACATTTTGGAACTAAGAACAATATTCAATGCGCTCCTGGCTTGGCCTCAACTAGCGGAAGCCAGGTTCATAAGGTTTCAGTCGGACAACATAACGACTGTTGCGTACATCAATCATCAGGGGGGAACAAAGAGTTCCTTGGCGATGAGCGAGGTGTCCAAGATCATCAAATGGGCGGAGGATCACTCCTGCCATCTATCTGCAATTCACATCCCAGGAGTAGACAACTGGGAGGCGGACTATTTGAGTCGTCAGACTTTCCATCCGGGGGAGTGGGAACTCCATCCGGAGGTCTTTGCCCAGTTAACCCAATTATGGGGCATTCCAGACATGGATCTGATGGCGTCCCGTCAGAACTTCAAGATTCCTTGCTACGGGTCCAGATCCAGGGATCCCAAGGCAACTCTAGTGGATGCATTAGTGGCGCCTTGGTCGTTCAACCGAGCGTGTGTGTTTCCACCGTTTCCTCTCCTTCCCAGGCTCATAGCCAGGATCAAACAGGAGAAGGCCTCGGTGATTCTGATAGCTCCTGCGTGGCCACGCAGGACTTGGTATGCAGACCTGGTGAATATGTCATCGGCTCCACCATGGAAGCTACCTTTGAGACAGGATCTTCTAGTACAAGGCCATTCGAACATCCAAATCTAGTTTCTCTGCAGCTGACTGCTTGGAAATTGAACGCTTGATTTTATCCAAGCGTGGGTTTTCAAATTCTGTGATAGATACTCTGGTCCAAGCCAGAAAACCTGTGACTAGAAAGATTTACCATAAAATATGGAAAAAATATATCTGTTGGTGTGAATCCAAGGGATTCTCCTGGAGTAAGATTAAAATTCCAAAGATTCTCTCCTTTCTCCAAGAAGGTTTGGATAAAGGGTTGTCAGCGAGTTCTCTAAAGGGACAGATTTCTGCTTTATCTGTCTTGTTACACAAACGAGCAGCTGTGCCAGATGTACAAGCTTTTGTTCAGGCTTTGGTCAGAATCAAGCCTGTTTACAGACCCATGACTCCTCCTTGGAGTCTAAATTTAGTTCTTTCAGTTCTTCAAGGGGTTCCGTTTGAACCTTTACATTCCATAGATATTAAGTTACTATCTTGGAAAGTTCTGTTTTTGGTTGATATTTCTTCTGCTAGAAGAGTTTCTGAATTATCTGCTTTGCAGTGTAATCCACCCTATCTGGTTTTCCATTCAGATAAGGTTGTTTTGCGTACTAAGCTTGGTTTTCTTCCAAAAGTTATTTCCAACAAGAATATTAACCAGGAAATAGTTGTTCCTTCTCTGTGTCCGAATCCAGTTTCAAAGAAGGAACGTTTGTTACACAATTTAGATGTAGTTCGTGCTTTAAAGTTCTATTTAGAAGCAACAAAAGATTTTAGACAAACCTCATCTTTGTTTGTCGTTTACTCTGGTAAGAGGAGAGGTCAAAAAGCTACTGCTACCTCTCTTTCTTTCTGGCTGAAAAGCATTATCCGATTGGCTTATGAGACTGCCGGACGGCAGCCTCCTGAACGAATCACAGCTCACTCTACTAGGGCTGTGGCTTCCACATGGGCCTACAAGAACGAGGCTTCTGTTGATCAGATATGTAAGGCAGCGACTTGGTCTTCTCTGCACACTTTTGCCAAATTCTACAAATTTGATACTTATGCTTCTTCGGAGGCTATTTTTGGGAGAAAGGTTTTGCAAGCCGTGGTGCCTTCCATTTAGGTAACCTGATTTGCTCCCTCCCTTCATCCGTGTCCTAAAGCTTTGGTATTGGTTCCCACAAGTAATGGATGACGCCGTGGACCGGACACACCAATGTTGGAGAAAACAGAATTTATGCTTACCTGATAAATTACTTTCTCCAACGGTGTGTCCGGTCCATGGCCCGCCCTGGTTTCCTAATCAGGTTTGAAAAATTTCTTTCTTTATACACTACAGTCACCACGGCACCCTATAGTTTCTCCTTTTTTTCTCCTAACCGTCGGTCGAATGACTGGGGGGCGGAGCCTGAGGAGGGGCTATATGGACAGCTTTTGCTGTGCTCTTTGCCATTTCCTGTTAGGGAATAGAATATTCCCACAAGTAATGGATGACGCCGTGGACCGGACACACCGTTGGAGAAAGTAATTTATCAGGTAATCATAAATTCTGTTTTTGTTGTAAGAATACCTATCTTTCTTCTTTAGCTGCAATATATGAATCCCAGTTATTTTGTGAGGGGTCTCCTTAAATATTTATTGTATGAGTTAACTAATTGATTAGAGAGCTGAGTATTTCTCACGCCATTTTTCTTTTTCATTCTGGCCAAATGCAATTATCTTGCCTCTAAGGACTGCTTTGGAGGCTTCCCAGAAGGTTTCTGAATTTTCTACTGAATTTATATTTATTTGAGCATAATCTTTCCACTTTAATTTAGCCAGTTTCTAAACCTACCATTTGAGTACAGATATTTAGGAAAATGGAAATTCTTGATGTTATAATCTCTATTGATTGGTATACTAAGCTTAATTGGGGCATGATCAGACACTAACATAGGGTATATTTCTGCCTTTAATCCTTTTCCTAGGAATCTTTCATTCACTAAGAAGAGGTCAATCTTGGAAAAGGTCTTAAAAGTTTTGGATTCACATGTAATACCCTTGTATATAAGGGTTTTGTATTTGCCAAACATCCCTGAGACTTAAATTATTCTTAAAATTTTTAAGTAACTCAATTTCTCTTTTGGGTGCCTTATTTCTACCTTTTCAAGTATTGTGCCGATCTAATGGGTATTGTGAAATTAAATTAAAATCTCCTGTCATTATTAGCGTCCCTTCTGACCATCCCAACAACTTATTTTGTAGTTTATCCCAAAAGTCCCTATCTAACTTGTTAGGACCGTAAACATTGCATAAAACAAATACATTTTTGACCGTGTAATTTCAACTGGACTATTACATACCTTTCATGTTTTAGAATTTCATAATCCAAATTTCTTTGGAATAAAATTGCAACTCCCTTTTGCCTTCTAGCACACAGAGTGGCAACTACTTTCCCCACCCAACCAGTTTTTAGTTTATCAATCTCTTTTTGATTTAGATATGTTTCCTGCAAAAAAGCAATATCCGTTTTTAATCTTTTAAGTTGCGTAATTATTATTTTTCTTTTTATAGGGTATGTTATGCCACGTATATTCCAGGAAAATAAATTACAGACTTCCATTACTTATATAAAGAATTACAAATCTCTGAGGAGAAAAGGTAGGATAGAGAGGGGAAGAGAAAAAAAAGGTCATTATATGACTAGAGCAAACAGCACCCACCCCACACAGACCAAATCTATCCAAACTCAAAATTCTCAAAATTGCACAATTTATGTAAAAGCAAAAAACAACCATAATAATGATATCAGTCATTTACTAAAATAATAAAGAAATCCTGTTTCTTTAAAGCTTATCTAACAAGCTATTTACTTCAGCCATATTATTCAAAACTTGCCATGCTTTATTTATCTGCATCTTAATTTTAGCTGGGTTTGCCAAATAGGCATTATAACCTTTTTATTCATTGCAGTACATATTGGGGCCATTTCTTTTCTACATTTTAACATTTGTGCTGAATAATCTTGAAATATTAAAATCCTTGATTCCCCTATCATCACAGATCTTTTTTTTTTCCTATAGAACATTAATATCCGAGCTTTGTTCTTGAAAATTAAGTAGCTACAACTGGTCTTTAATTATAAGTGTTGATTTTTGTGTTGTGCTTGTTTTCTGTATTAGCCCTGATTGCGCCTACCCTGTGAGCTCTTTCAACCACAATTCTGGCTTCCCTATTAGGCATCTCTAGTAATATTGGTAATTTTTCTGAGATAAAAATATCTAGAGCCTCAAATTCAGCTGATTCTGGGAGACCTATAATCCTAATACTATTTATTCGCGAGCGATCTTCTAACTCGTCTACTCATAACTTGTAATCTTTTTATTGTAATTGCTTGTTGTTTAACCTCTGTTTGCTGTGTGTATAGATTATCTTCTACTTCAGATATTCGAGTTTCAGCTTCTTCTAGTCTAATATTAAATAGATGCACTTCACTAGATAAACCAGCTAGATCTGCCGTAATTGATGAAATTGAGGTCTCATCAACTCTGTAATCCTCTTTGCAAGATCTTGAATATCAATATTGCTAGAAATAGCAGATACATTAATTTCCTCTATAGTGTTGTCTTGAGATACTGAGACATTAGATTTATTTCTCCTTTCTTTCCCTCTAGACGACATTACAGGTGATTTTGTTTTAACTGACGTAACAAATTTCTACATACAGTATATTAAGTGGATAAAGGTAAAGCACACAATGGGGCCAATTTATCAATGTGTGTCCGACATGATACGCTGTAGCCATTTAACATTGCACAAGCAGTTCAGCCGCTAGCAGGGGTGTCAATCAGCTCGATTGTATAGGATCGGGCGGATTGCAGACCGCAGCCTCAGAGGCATTGGACCAGTTATGGAGCAGCGATCTTAAGACTGCTGCTTCTTAACTGCTGTTTCCGGTGAGCCTAAAGGCTCGTGCGGAAACAGGGGCATCAAGTTCCATTATGAGCTTGATAATTCAGCCCCAATGTGTATTGTGAAAAAAGGTGATAATGGACATCTCCTCTCCCTTCCTTATTTCTGTAATATATTCCTTCCCTCCCCTCTCCTTTTAGAAATAGTGCATATAATGTCCCACTGGGACTTGTGTATATAATGAAGAAAAAAAATTATCCCTTAAATGTGAATTAAATGTGAGAAAGAAAAAAAATTATGGGAGAAACTCTTCTTTCAGTACCCCATACAAATTACCAGAAAATCAAGTTGCACACAACTCTCCAAATTAGAATTTCCCAGTAATGGCTATCATGGGTAACAATTCAAAATGATCATATCTCAAAATTAAGCATTGGTATAAACAAATATTACTAAGTCTTACACCATAGACAATAATTTCCTAACCGTCTATCGAGACAGCTCTACGTATGGTTTCAGTGATTTCAATTGAGACTTATTAGGGTTCCAAAGTTAGATATCAGTAGACAGTTATCAAAATATTACACTGTGTGCATTATTTCCTTGGTGACCTCTCTAAACAAATATTTCTCTCTATTTGTACTTCAAATATTTCAGCCCTATATGAATATACTTAAACTTTGCAGAAGAAAGTCTTTACAAAGACATTACACCCTAAAGAGTTAACTTACCTTAATACTAAATTGGAAAAATGTTTCTATTTAAAATTGAAATGTATTTATGCACATTTAAGTTTTGACTTTTCTGTCCCTTTAACTGATGCAGGAGCCCCTAAACTGCTGCACAGTAAAATGCTGTAATGAAAACCCAGTTTCTATGACGTTGCAAGCAACACTGCAGTAAATTGAAGAACAGATGAGCCAGCTGTTTCTTCTTTATCTTTCCGATGGTTGAGCTATCCATAGGACTCCATTCACCAATTATACCAGGCAGGACATTTAGAAGTTCAGCATTAGTAGATACCTACTGCTTACATCAAATATTAACCGCTAATAAGTAAAACATGAAAGCAGAGCTCTCATGCTGAGTTAGGTATCTTTTGTGCTCCATTAATTCATTCACCTGTTAGTGTTTAAATTACAACAGTAAATTTGAATTAACTAATGCAATTAGCCAATGTAAATTTGACATGTCCTCTTGTGTCCCAAACTACTGAAATAATCTCTGCCAGGTACCCTGGGGGGGGGGGGGGGGCTGCAGGGCAGCCTTGCAAGTCTTGTTGTTGATGTGTCCAAGTATCTTCTTTTTCCTCTCCCTGTAATGGAGGCTCTGGGCATCTTCTATGTCATGCAGTCTGCACTGGACCTAGCGGTCTGTCTGGGACTGGAAGCTGCACTGCAGAATGACAGATATTTACCCAGACTGAGCTGGCAACTTGTGCTGTGTTACATATATGCATTCCCTAAACGAATGCAGTACAAAGGGTGATGGTAAAAGTCACATATTTATTTTCCCAATACTGCCAAAGTGGATATTTCTGTGATTATGAGTCAGATGCTCTAATTTTTAATAATAATTTTATTTATAAAAAATATGAATGAAAAATTACAGATTTTAGAATGATTTCTGAATTTCGGATTTGTGGATTAGTACTGGAATAGTTATTCATGATAGAGGTTAGACCCAAACCCCAAGGCAGAACATGCTGTGATCTGAGATGTCATCACAGAAAATGCAGCATGTTTGCAGAAAGAACAGGACAAATGCAGGAACTGTAAGCTCTTTCAATTTGCAGCGCTGCCCCATATTTGACTGTTCTCTTCAAACAGAGCTTTACTCTGGATGCACTGTGCAAGTTTTCCTTAATACCGTGCATCCAGAGCAAAGTTCTGTTTGAAGAGAACAGTCAAATATGGGGCAGCGCAGCAAAGCATTTATTGTTGACTTGCTCTCAGCAATTTTTTTTTTTCAAACCTTCCCCCTAGCCTTTTCTGATCTGCAAAGCTGTGATTTCTGAATGTAAGATGTTCTTATGAGCAATGCAACTTTTTTATTACTACACTTCTGCCTTGTTATGTTAGATTTAGAGAAAAGGAAACACATTTATTTGAGACATTTTAAAACTTTACTTAACTCTTAAGTCAATCAACACATTGCAATTGAGCTAGTACTTTAGTGTAACTACCTAATTTAAAAGTGGATTTTATTTCAAAATGACCTGTAGAAAATGTTTCTCAAAAAAAACTTTGCAGAAAGTGAAGAAAAGTTCTGCCTCTGGGGACCCAAATACAAAAAGAACAATACATGTAGCAGTGGATGCCGCAAACAGTATAAAGAACTTCATCTTGAGACTGGGTATTAGCATGCTAGTGTATACTGATGTAGGTGAATCAGTTATATCTCAGTACCTCTTATCTCAGTGCTTTTTACAATCTTGGATTTTAGTCAATCAGTGCTGGTTCTTGTATAAACATTATCATTTTCCACAGGAGTGAGCACAATGTTATCTATATGACACACATGAACTAGCATTGTCTGGCTGTTGTGCAAGATTTAAAAAGCTAAAGACAAGTCACTATAGAATCAAATAGACTGTCCCTTTAAATTGCAAACAGGGTAACAGGAACAGGGAAACTGTAAAAAGAGGTATTGCTATGCTGACACAATCAGAATAAACAAGCTTGGTACAGAAAATTACAAATAAGATACATGGAGCAAAAGGAGCTGTAAGTCTGTGTCAAAATGTTGCAGATTGCTATGAGCACAGTTCAGCAGCAATTTATATTCTTGCATCAAGACTTCAAAGCCATGACAGTATCTAATAGGCGTGGCTTGGTAAGAAAAGCAAGATCATACACCTGGGGCGCGATCCGATATACATCGTAGTTTGCGGCGCAAGCGAGGGAACCCCCGCCGCCCGTAGTTTCAGCTGACAACTCGAGCTATCCAATATACCCCGCCGGCAATTGCTAAAGTGCCGTAAGTCGGATAAACTAGCGATGTCCAGAAATCTGCATAAGTACAAATTTCTGGAGTCGCCAGTTACTTACGGCACTTTAGAAACTGCTGGCGCCTACAAAACCTGACTAAGTTATTAATCTCCCGTACTGTCTAACACGCCTCCCAAACATAGCCCAACACGTATACCCCTCTATCCGCTATCCCCCCTCACTCTCCTAATAATAAATGTATTAACCCCTAAACCGCCGCTCCCGGACCCCGCCGCACCTAATAAAGGTATTAACCCTTAAACCGCCGCTCCCGGACCCCGCCGCCACCTACATTAACTACCCCCTAATGTGAGCCCCTTACACCGTTGCCACCTACATTACCTACCCCCTAATGTGAGCCCCTTACACCGTCGCCACCTACATTACCTACCCCCTAATTTGAGCCCCTTACACCGCCGCCAGCTATATTACCTACCCCCTAATGTGAGCTCCTACCCCGCCGCCAGCTATATTAAAATTATTAACCCCTAATCTAATCCCCCTACACCGCCGCCAGCTATATTAAAATGATTAACCCCTAATCTAATCCCCCTATACCGCCGCCAGCTTTATTAAATACATTAACCCCTAATTTAATCCCCCTACACCGCCGCCAGCTATATTAAATACATTAACCAATAATCTAATCAGCTCTATTACCAGCCCTTAAAAGGGCCTTTTGCGTAACATTGCCCCAAAGTAACAGCTCTATTGCCAGCCTTTAAAAGGGCTTTTTGAGGGGCATTTCCCCAAAGTAATCAGCTCTTTTACCAGCCCTTAAAAGGGCTTTTTGCGGGGCATTGTCACAAAGTAATCAGCTCTTTTGCCTCTAATCTAAATCCCCCTACACCGCCGCCACCTATAATAAATGTATTACCCCCTAATCTAATCCCCCTACACCGCCGCCACCTATATTAAATAGATTAACCCCTAATCTGACCCCCCTACACCACCGCCATCTATATTAACTATATTAACCCTAATTATATTAGGGTTAAAATAGTTAATATCGTTATTATATTATATATATATTAACTATATTAACCCTATCTAACTCTAACACCCCTAACTTAATTATTATTAAAATAAATCTAAATAAAATTAATATTAACTAAATTATTCCTATTTAAATCTCAATACTTACCTATAAAATAAACCCTAAGATAGCTACAATATAATTAATAATTACATTGTAGCTATTTTAGGGTTTATATTTATTTTACAGGTAACTTGGTATTTATTTTAACTAGGTACAATAGCTATTAAATAGTTAATAACTATTTCATAGCTACCTAGTTAAAATAATTACCAATTTACATGTAAAATAAATCCTAACCTAAGTTACAAATACACCTACACTATCAATACATTAATTAAATAAACTACAAATATCTAAACTAAAATACAATTAAATACACTAAACTAAATTACAAAAAACCCCCACTAAATTCCAAAAAATAAAAAAAGATTACAAGATTGTTAAGCTAATTACACCTATTCTAAGCCCCCTAATAAAATAATAAAGCCCCCCAAAATAAAAAAATGTCCCTACCCTATTCTAAATTACAAAAGTTAACAGCTCTATTACCAGCCCTTAAAAGGGCCTTTTGCGGGGCATGCCCCAAAGTAATCAGCTCTTTTGCCTGTAAAAAAAACCACAATACCACCCCCAACATTACAACCCACCACCCACATACCCCTACTCTAAACCCACCCAAACCCCCCTTAAAAAAACCTAACACTAAGCCCCAGAAGATCTCCCTACCTTGATTCGTCTTCACCCAGCCGGGGCCGAACTCTTCATCCAATGCGGGCGATGTCTTCATCCAAGCAGCAAAGAAGAAGTCTTCCATCCGGGCGATGTCTTCATCCAAGCAGCAAAGAAGAAGTCTTCCATCCCGGCGATGTCTTCAAAGAGGTCCTCCATCGGGGCGAAGTTTTCCTCCAATCAGCCAATCAGATTGAGCTTGCATTCTATTGGCTGATCAGAACAGCCAATAGAATGCGAGCTCAATCTGATTGGCTGATTGGATCAGCCAATCGGATTGAACTTGAATCTGATTGGCTGATTGAATCAGCCAATCAGATTTTCTTACCTTAATTCCGATTGGCTGATAGAATCCTATCAGCCAATCGGAATTCGAGGGACGCCATCTTGGATGACGTCATTTAAAGGAAACTTCATTCATCGTTCAGTCGTCGGGCCAGCTGCATTTTCTGCGTCGGAGGTCGGAAGAAAGAAGATTGAAGATGCCGCTTGGAGGAAAACTTCGCCCCGATGGAGGACCTCTTCTTTGCCGCTTGGATGAAGACATCGCCGGGATGGAAGACTTCTTCTTTGCCGCTTGGATGAAGACATCGCCCGGATGGAAGACTTCTTCTTTGCCGCTTGGATGAAGACATCGCCCGGATGGAAGACTTCTTCTTTGCCGCTTGGATGAAGACATCGCCCGGATTGGTTGAAGAGTTCGGCCCGGCTGGGTGAAGAAGACTCAAGGTAGGGAGATCTTCTGGGGCTTAGTGTTAGGTTTTTTAAGGGGGGTTTGGGTGGGTTTAGAATAGGGGTATGTGGGTGGTGGGTTGTAATGTTGGGGGGTGGTATTGTGTTTTTTTTTACAGGCAAAAGAGCTTATTACTTTGGGGCATGCCCCGCAAAAGGCCCTTTTAAGGGCTAGTAATAGAGCTGTTAACTTTTGTAATTTAGAATAGGGTAGGGAATTTTTTTTATTTTGGGGGGCTTTATTATTTTATTAGGGGGCTTAGAATAGGTGTAATTAGCTTAAAAATCTTGTAATCTTTTTTTATTTTTTGTAATTTAGTGTTTTGTTTTATTTGTAATTTAGTTTAGTGTATTTAATTGTATTTTAGTCTAGATATTTGTAGTTTATTTAACTAATTTATTGATAGTGTAGGTGTATTTGTAACTTAGGTTAGGATTTATTTTACAGGCAAATTGGTAATTATTTTAACTAGGTAGCTATTAAATAGTTATTAACTATTTAATAGCTATTGTACCTAGTTAAAATAAATACCAAGTTACCTGTAAAATAAATATAAACCCTAAAATAGCTACAATGTAATTATTAATTATATTGTAGCTATCTTAGGGTTTATTTTATAGGTAAGTATTGAGATTTAAATAGGAATAATTTAGTTAATATTATTAATTTTATTTAGATTTATTTTAATAATAATTAAGTTAGGGGTGTTAGAGTTAGATAGGGTTAATATAGTTAATATATATATATATATATATATATATATATAATAACGATATTAACTATATTAACCCTAATTAGGGTTAATATAGTTAATATATATAATATAATAACGATATTAACTATATTAACCCTAATATAATTAGGGTTAATATAGTTAATATATATAATATAATAACTATATTAACTATATTAACCCTAATATAATTAGGGTTAATATAGATGGCGGCGGTGTAGGGGGGTCAGATTAGGGGTTAATCTATTTAATATAGGTGGCGGCGGTGTAGGGGGATTAGATTAGGGGGTAATACATTTATTATAGGTGGCGGCGGTGTAGGGGGATTTAGATTAGAGGCAAAAGAGCTGATTACTTTGTGACAATGCCCCGCAAAAAGCCCTTTTAAGGGCTGGTAAAAGAGCTGATTACTTTGGGGAAATGCCCCGCAAAAAGCCCTTTTAAGGGGCTCACATTAGGGGGTAATGTAGATGGCGGCGGGGTAGGAGCTCACATTAGGGGGTAGGTAATGTAGGTGGCGGCGGTGTAAGGGGGTCACATTAGGGGGTAGGTAATGTAGGTGGCGGCAGTGTAAGGGGCTCACATTAGGGGGTTATACATTTAATGTAGGTGGCGGCGGGGTCCGGGAGTGGCGGTTTAGGGGTTAAATACTTTATTAGGGATGGCAGCAGGGGATCGCGGTTGACAGGTAGATAGACATTGCGCATGCGTTAGGTGTTAGGTTTTATTTTGCAGTTCGCGGTTGACAGGTAGATAGACATTGCGCATGCGTTAGGTGTTAGGTTTTATTTTGCAGGTAGTTTAGGGAGTTACGGGGCTCCAATACACAGCGTAAGGCTTACTACGCCTGCAATTTGTGGCGAGGTGAAAATGGAGTAAGATTTCTCCATTTTCGCCACGTAAGTCCTTACGCTGTATATTGGATACCAAACTGCGCTGGTTTGGTATACCTGCCTATGGGCCAAAAAACAGCGTAACTTCTAGGTTACGCCGTATATGTGATACCAAACCAGCGCAAAATTTGGCGTCGCCGGCTTTTGTGGGCGACGCTGCATATCGGATCGAGGCCCTGAACTCAAGCAGTATTAAGTTAAAGTGTAACAATTTCTAATAGGCACTGTCTGCTAACACAAGCAAAGTCATAAATTGATATTCTCCGACATAGGCAGATCCATGATTTAAAGGCAGGTCAAGAGGAAACAGGGTCATACATAGAACATTTCCAGAAAGCTAATCACGCCCAAACACAGATAAACTGACTCAATATACTGTCTCAGAGCAGTGTGTGAGACAAACTTTGAAAGCGCACACAAAGCAACCCTATAACCATGCTGTTTGACAGCAAACTGCTGTCTATTTCATATCTACATCTTCTTATAGCTCAATCCAAAAAAGGACATTACTTTTTTTGTCCTTTGAATTATAGCAGACAATGAACTCCATTTATAAAGCTGCTCATTTAACATTGGAGGCCCTTCGCTGCAGGCTGGCTGCTTCCAACCCTTTACGCCAGCTTTTAGCTGGCAGATTAAATCACCCTGGACACGTTCACTCGAGGTGATTGACAACCTCATCGCGTATGCCGTTGCAGAATTGCACAAGCATATGCTTGTGAATTGATAAATGCTTTCAGCGATCCCCTGGACAGGCTCATGAAAGTGAACCCTGTGCGTCCGGGTTTTGTTAAATGAGACCTAGGGGGTGATTTATCAACCCGTCAATGCATCTGTTTCCATGCGGAAACACGATTAAAGAAGCAGCGGTCATAAGAACGCTGCTCCTTAACTTGTCCGCCACCTCTGAGGCGATGTAAAGCAATCGGCCCGATATGATACGATAGGAATGATTGACACCCCCCCTGCTAGCGTCCGATTGGCAGCAAAGGTGCAGGGGGCGGCATTGCACAAGCGTTTTGCGAGAAATGCTTGTGCAATGATTAATGCCGACAGCGTATGCTGTCTGCATTTATTGATGTGCGGTGGACATGGTCCGATACTGCGAATCATGTCTGCTCACACTATGATAAATTGCCCCCCTAATGTAATCAGCAGGTTCTCAAGTCTTTCTACGCGTTGCAGATAGTTTTATAGTTACTAAACCCATTTTTTTCTTTCATGGTTCAGATAGAGCATACAATTTTAAGCAACGTCCTAATTTACTCCTACTATAAAATTGTCTTCGTTCTCTTGGTATCTTTATTTGAAAAAGCAGAAATGTAAGCATAGTTGCCGACCTATTTTTGGTTCAGCACCCTGGATTTGCTTTGTTTTGTTGAAGAGTGGGCTTGGAAGCAGCAATGCACTACTGGTTGCTAGCTGAACATATCTTGTGAGCTCATGAGGCCACCACTCACCAGCTAGCTCCCAGAGGTGCATTGCTGCTACTGAGCCTACCTAGATATTATCTTCAAGAATAGAGACCAAGAGAAAAAAAGAAAAATTGGTAATATACGTACATTGGAAAGTTGTTTAAAATTCCATGCTCCATCTGAATCCTAAAAGTGTAATTTTGACTTTACTTTCTCTTTAAAATTGTTTTGTAAATTATATATTTAGAATGATCAAGTCATATTAAGAATATTGTCTTAAGATTCTAGTTTACATTGAACATTCATGAGCTATTAACAGATTGCCATTTTGGCTGCTAAGGTGTCTCTCCTTACAATTTTATTTACTATTGTTTTGTTGACAAATCTGTACTTGCCATTTTGGGAGCCAAATGGGTCCTTTAATCGCTGAACATGGGAAAATCTGATGCTGAGGGGTTATACTGTTAGTTATGTGCTGATCGGGATCTCCTATCTCTTGTTGCAGTTCTATATTGCTTTCATCTGATGTATGTCCCACAATGATTACAGATGTCTAATAGTTGTGTGACAGGGAGACATAGCTTGCTGATACTAAGAACTACTTTTATATAGCACCCAGTTTATCAATGATAGTAACTTGAATGTGGTGTGTTGTTTTACAGAGAGCTATTTTCTTCTTATAGGTGCTCACACTTCTTAACACATATCATTGTTTGACCTACAATGTTTGGCATCTCATTTAAGCTATATCTTAGTTTTTCTTCCTAATTGGAAAGAGTCCACAGCTGCATTAATTACTTTTGGGAAATAAGAACCTGGCCACCAGGAAGAGGCAAAGACACCCCAGCCAAAGACTTAAATACTCCTCCCACTTCCCTCATCCCCTAGTCATTCTTTGCCTTTCGTCCCAGGAGGTTGGCAGAGAAGTGTCAGAATTTGTTTTGTCTCTTATGGAGGGTACTACTCTTCGCAAATGGGACAGGAGTTTTAAGTAGCCCTATAAGCTTCTTAACTTGAGGACTTGGGTAAACGTTAGAGTCCAGAGATGCAGAGGGAGCTTCCCTTTGCGACACCATTCCGACTCATATTAACAGCTCCTACAGCAATCAGCGTTGACGAGTTTCGCAGACTGCTTCTTCTCTCAAGTCCATGTCAGGAGCGATGCTACTAACCTGTCACACTTGAAGGGCCGTGTTCCTGTTCCACAGCTTAAATTCTGGTAAGATCGTTTCATTTTTTATTACATAATGTTAACACAGAACACAGGGTCACAGTGTGGCGCCTTTATCTTTATAGAATCAAGGGTTAATATCTCCTTAGGGGGATTATTGAACAGGGGGGAATAATCTTATATGTTTATTTGATGTTATGCTGCTTTATGTGTGAGATGTTATGGGCTCATAGGCTGTTATGGAATATACAGGTTTTACTTTCACTTTGAGAGTCATGCAGCTTACAAGCTTGGCGCGCTTTTTCTCATAGCAGAGTCAGTCCTGCATTGTGCACCATGTGATTTCATTCCCTCTTTCCTGACTGGGTGTCTATCAGAGAGGAGTCATAAATCTCTGTACTCTCTGGGTCATAGGAGGTGGTGAGTGCCCCAGCCATTGGGGTATAAGGGTGCCGTTTTTTGAATAAAATAAGATGTTTTATTTCTCTAGTTGTCCGGTTATTGCACTAGCGATGGAGGATTCTATTACTTTAGATGGCACTCCCTCTATTCCTAACGAGTAATTCCTGTTTATAGGGTGAGGAGGCCCTAGTTCCCCCTCTCAATTATGTTCCATATGCCTTGATAATGTGATAATATCAAACTTGTTTGTTACCACAGAGCTGTCCACCTCTGAGGAGTTGTCGTCCGGTGAGGTGCGTACCCTACATTGCTATCTCTATACACATGCAGTTTTCCCATAGCATTGCGGATCCTCCTTCAGGAGGGGGCCTTTTTTTCTCCGGACGTTACTGCACAGTTCAGACGACGGTGTCTGCGGCCTTAATGCTTTTCGTCGCCCTGCTAACCTCAAGTAAAAGGTTACATATTGCACTCCTTCCCAGAGTAGTCAAATAATTTTTGGATTTAACTGATAGGGTTATCCGAGGATGCGGTTCTTTCTGAAATGAACTTTCTGGGTCGGAAGTCTGCTGCCTCTCAACCTTCAGCTGCGGAGGAACCAGATTTTAGTTTTAGGATTTTGCGCTTCTTCTAAAGGAAGTTTTTGGTGAATTTAGGGGTACCAGAGGTCATATTGCCTGATGAACCTTTATTTCCTAAATTGAATAGAGTTTGAGGACAGGGTGGTGCCTTCCCTTCCCTGCTCCTGTTGTCCCGGGTATTCCACCTTGGACTGTACAGTTCCCTGCAGGTGCGACTGTCCATGAGTGTTGTGCCTTTCAATACAGAATTGCGCGCCTTTGCGTTTAACTCAGACATGTTTTTTCAGTTTTTGAACGACCCTATCCTTATCGGCTACGGGAATACTCAGTCTGCTCTTCGAATGGCGCACCTCATTAGACATGGGGGATGATGTAATCTCCTGATTGTCCATGTATTGAGATCTTTTCCATTTTTTTTGTAAGATCAGGGCTCCGTTTGACTGGTCCTGCGGCAGGCCTGTTTCTTTTTGGGCGCTAACCTACGGGTTGCCTTGTATTTTATTTTCATCCGATAGGATGTCCTGTCTGTTTTCCTTCTTCCCCTCTGAGGGAGGATTTATGCGGCTTGACGGTTAGGACCCGGATTGCAGGCTGGTCCTGGTTGGGTTCCGTTCTGTCTGGTAGCTGTTCGGGCATGTGGCGCCACTCTGCTGGGCTGGTCCGGTAGAGGTGCTGAGTGCTCATGTTATCCTCTGTGTTCAACTAGGCATTCTAGAGGACCGGTGGGTCTGTGAGGCAGGAAGGATTGTCTCAGTCCTTATAGCCTTCAATTTGGATGTCTAGGTCAGTGGAGTTCCACTGCGTCTCTCTCTCTTGTGTCTGGCGTTGTCAGACCCCAGAGCTCCTTCCCATGTAGTGGAGGGTTGGTGGGCTTGCACCCTCTTGCCGCCGAATTGGGCAGTTTGGCCTTTTTTCCTTTGAGGCCCTGGGAATTGTCCATCTGGACTTAGTTCTCAGCAGCTAGTAGTTTATTGGGTATTTCAGCTGCCTTGCAGCGGATGGGTTGCAGATTGTGACCAGCTGCAGCTATTGCATATTGTCTGTGTACTGTCTAGCTGTTTTTTATGAGACCTTTTGGTCTTCCTCTGTTGTGTCCATGTGAGTTGGGTCTCCTTTTAGGGACCTGGGTTCCCTCCGGGATATGGTCGGTCCCTGTTAGGGGCACTGGGCGTGGTCTCTTTGGGCTCTGCTCGGAGCTGAGGATGCTGTGCGTCCTTTTCTCTCTATGATCTTCTGATTGTATGGAGGTGATGCGGATACCAGCCTTTGCTCGAGTGATTTTGGCCTCGGGATATCCCCTTGCTTGTTGTCCTGTGGCTGTTTGAGAGTCTATGGGCTCTAGTGTCGTTGTACGACTTTTAATACCTTGCTCCTTTGGAGTATTGGACTTTGTCAAGGGTTGGTCTCTTCTTTGGGTCGGGACTTGCGAGTTATCTCGTTATCTGGGTTGATCTGGATATTGCATTGATTTCTCCCTTTGGTCTGGTTTTTTATATCAGACCGGGTGTTAAGTTCTCGGATATTGTTTGTTTAAACAATTGGGGACTCGGATCTGTTTTCTCCCTGGTGCTTCCGGTTGCTGAGGCTTCGCTCAGTGTTTTCCTTTGTGGAGTTGTTGCCGGACTTTTGGCTCTAGGGCTTGTTCGGGGTTCTCCAGTTCCTGGGAACTTGGGCTATGTCCTTTTACTTGGACTAATTGACCTGGTCATGGTTGGCCAGGTTGTCTGAGTGCTGATGCTCATTGGGCTGGACTTATGCCTTTATGGTCAGTTTCCTTTGGTCAGCTTGCTGTGGTAACCTTATGGATTCGGTGCACTGCAGGTGAATGGGTTTGTAGTGTCTCTGCTGCAGCTATTACACATTGGATGTGTTTTAGCAAGCTAATTCCTTAGGGGGATTCCTTCCAAGTTCATCTGCGTTGGAGATTGATTTCTCCTTTTGCCTGTGGCTTTGTGTCTTGTGAGCAGGTGCTCTGCCTTTTTGTCCCCATCCCTTTTTTTAGGGTGGGGGACTTATTCTCCTTCTTATGGAGGTGTGGTCCTTTTTCTAGGGATTCTCTTGGATTCAGGAAGTTGGAACTGAGAGTTAACCTTTCAGAGAGAGGTGTTGTTTTCTGGGTTGTTACGTTCCATCTGGAGTCTTGCTGGCTCCATGTCGAAACTATGGTGGGCCTTTTGTTAGATTACTTTGGGTCTAAGGCCTTGTCGTCTGTTTCTAAGGAGTTGGTTGGCACCCGTGCTCTGTTTGGATGACTGTGGCCATTCTTCCGCTCATTTTTGAGCTGGTGATTTCTGAGATGCGTTGTCATCTTCAGGATCGAGGTTGGCATTGTAGCTAGCCCCCTGGGTTTACAAGCTGAGGGTCCCGGGTTACCATTCATCTTCGGCTTCTGGGTGTAACCTCTCTCTCTCTTGGGGGTGCAGTGGGTCCTGTTGAGGTTATGTGCTTCCCCTTTTGGAGCCCTGTGTGTAGGTCTAGCGACTTTGATTGCCTGGAAGTGTGCCTTCTGTCTGGGAGTTCTCCTTTTGCAATCTGTTCTCTTGCTAGCCGCTTTTTACTTCTCAGCAAGTATTCTTCTGTGTCATCCTAATGATGGCTGCGTGTTCCTGACTCAGGGTTTTTGTCTGGGTCTGTTACAATTCTAAGTATTCTTAGTATTGACGATGTGAGGACTCCGTCTTCAGTTGTCTTTCGGTGATTTTGCACGATGTTGAGAGAAAGGTTTCTCTGTTTCGAGGCTCGGTCCTAAACCTCTGGTTTCTGTTTGGTCTGGGCATAGCCTCCCCTTGTTTGTGTAAGGTTTCTGTTCCTACTAACTGTTTGAGGCAGGTGAGTGATTATCACTAAAGATCTCAACTGCAGACCAAAATTAGTATTTGTACCACTTCCTTATTTGCTACTAATATATGTAACTAGTAGCTATGTGCAGCAAGTGGATTTTATCCAGGAAAAATAAACTGTAACAATATAATATTACAATTTGTATTTCAGAAGTTGCAGGAACTATCTTATGTAAACATCTGATTTTATCAGAACAAATAAAGAGAAACCGTTTTAGATACAGTCCTTTTAGACTTAACCTTTTACTTTGAGAAAAGGTATTGCTGTACTTAACAGCCTTTTTGTTATGAGGTTGAGAGTAACAGCTGTTAAGTTAACTGAGCAACTGTGGAGAAAAGACTGATTCCGTTTATAACTTTAGGTACATAGGCAAGCAGGATACCTGAAAGGAGGTGACAGATGTCTGCTGAAGTCACTAGTGGTTCCGCTGTGAAAACAGCTTGCGATGTTAGCAAGGCAGTATTCCTTTGTTGCTGCGAGCGGGTAGAGGGGGCGTGTATACATGGACTAGAGATTGAGTGTCAGATGACGTCACACGCCGAGGTTGATGTTGGAACGAAGTGAAACTTGTTAAACTTGAAAATACTCTTTGTAAGTACTCCGGTTTACTTGAGATGTGGCAGCAGGAGAGAAACTGCTATTATACTGGGCTGGAAATAACTTGTGGCTAGATGTGTTTGGTGGCTGTTGAAAGTAAGCAGAAATGAGTTTTAACAGTTCAGTTCCCAAACAACACTCAGATTCGTCAAAGTAGCAAAGTCCTTTGTTTGAATATTCAGATAATCACAAATAGGAAAGGGAATGATGATAATCCAAAATGATCATAGAGAAATAATTTCTTATAAGTGAGAGTTTAGCAGGAGGCGACTTCTCAGTGCATTGAGTCAAAAAACTAAGCACTAGGAACAGGGCGTCGTCAGAATTTAAAGGGACAGGTAGCAGCTAAATCATAGGTGGGAGGAAATAGTGTGTTCCTGACAGTCTGTCAGGACCCATTTAGGTCTTTGTGAGCTGGGTTCGCTATTGGGGGTTTTCTTTTTATGGATTTTGTGGTGACCTTTCGGTTCTCTTTTGGTTCTTCTTGCCTTATCTCTTGGTGAGGGACCACCTGTTGGGCGACGGTGTCTCCTGAAGGACTGTTGGCTCAGTTGAGTCCAATCTTGCGGTCTCTAGCTAGGCTTCTGGATTATCTGTGGGTCAGTGCCCTTCGGGCCTTTCCTTTTCAAGGTTTTCTCGGCTTCGGACAAAACAAAGCCCATTTTGGCATTCAGTGTCCTCTTTAGCTTGGGTATTGTTTTCCCAACAGTAATTAATGCAGCAGTGGACTCTTTCCAATTAGGAAAAAAACATAAATTATGCTTACCTGATAATTTCCTTTTCTTCCGTTGGAAAGAGTCCACAGCTCCCACCCTTTTTCTATGTTGGAAGTCTTTTTATTCTTCTGGCACCTTTTCACCCTGGTATTTCCTCTACTGTTCCTTGTTCCTCTGCAGAATGACTGGGGGATGAGGGGAGTGGGAGGAGTATTTAAGCCTTTGGCTGGGGTGTCTTTGCCTCCTCCTGGTGGCCAGGTTCTTATTTCCCAAAAGTAATGAATGCAGCTGTGGACTCTTTCCAACAGAAGAAAAGGAAATTATCAGGTAAGCATAATTTATGTTTTTATGATGGTTAAATCACGGCTCAAAATTTCAGGTTGTAAGCTACTATCCAGGCCAAAATGTTACTTGCCACTTCTGATCCTGCCCATACCCACTACTCCACACCCTCTTTGCATATGTTTAGCCATTCTGAAACACATTATTGTGCAGTCATTTTCAATATTTGTTATTTTATACCTTAACAAATCAAATAATGCTACATGCAGTAATAGATTAACAAAAATAAGTGTATAGCAGTTATCAACATGAACTTGGGGGATCTGGGTAAGACAACAGCTGGATAGAAATAGGAAGTTGTTGAAGTGAGAGAGTGGAGAGAGAGGGTCCTGATAGTCATGAAAGGTTTTAGCAGACCTGGAGATTTTCTTTTAATAATTATCATATCTCCCTCCTAGCTCTTAACTATCTTTCTCCCCTCCCTCCAATCTCTCTTTATCCTCTCCCTTATCTCTCAGGCCAGAACTTCTCTTTCCCCTCTCTCATATCTCTTCTTCTTCTCCACTTTTACTTTTAATCTCCAATCTCTTTCTCTTTGCCCCTGTTTACCCTCTCAGAAGTAACAGTCTAAGCACTAATGGTGTTCCTACAGCCCTAGAGGAATAACATATCTGTCACGATCCGTTCATCGCCGTGTCGCAGTGGCTCCCGGATCTCCTCTGTGCTCTGGCCACGTCACGTTGCCTAGTAACGTGACGCGGTCTTCCGAACACGCCTCCTTCCTCGTCATGGCCTCCTCTCGTCTCTGGCTTTAAATGCCGGTGGGAGTTTTTCCTCGGGGCCTGATTGTGGCTCTGTGAGTACCTGCTATTTCTAAACCTGTCTCCTGGATATTGACTTGCTTGCCTGACTACTCTATTGCCTGATTCCTAATCCTGTCTGCTGGATATTGACCCCTTGCTTGCCTGACTACTCTATTGCCTGATTCCTAAACCTGTCTACTGGATATTGACCCCTTGCTTGCCTGACTACTCTATTGCCTGATTCCTAAACCTGTCTGCTGGATATTGACCCCTTGCTTGTTTGACCATTCTGCTGCCTAATCCTACAAACCTGCTTAAAGGGACATTGACCATTGCTTGTTTTCACCACTTTGCGGCCTAATCCTACAAACCTGCTTAAAGGGACATTGACCATTGCTTGTTTTGACCACTCTGCTGCCCAATCCTACAAACCTGCTTAAAGGGACATTGATCATTGCTTGTCTGACCACTCTGCTGTCTAATCCTACAAACCTACTTAAAGGGACATTATCTGCATTTTTCTGAGTATCAACTCAGTTCTCTGTTCATACTCCCAAGAGACTTTCCAGAGACCCTGCAACAACTGTGAGTACTCTGTATCCTACATAATGTTGTCTTTATTTCTTCCTGAGTGGGTCATGTCCTGGTTTCCTCTCAGTGTGCTAGCGTGTGTTTTTCTTATCACGCTAGCAGTTGGGTTAAATCCTGGACTGATTCTTTACGGCTGACAGTACAAACAGGCCAGAAATGGACCCACTGAATTATCCATGGCCGTGGCCCAGCAGGGATAATTACTTGGATCTCATGCTACACATTTGCAATCCCTCGACTCCAAACTAGATCAGGTAACTGCATTATTACAAAGCCTGGTTGTCCCTATACCTTCCAATCCTACCTCTTTGGGTTCACCCTCTCCTTCAGTTTCTACAAACCAGTCACAAGGGCAACTCAGCCCTAGGATACCTCTTCCGGACAAATATGATGGAAACCCCGAAGAGTATAGGAGTTTTTTTTAATTAATGTCGCCTTGAATTTCGCAACAGCCCTGTCCTCTTCGCTACTCACTCTTCTAGGATTGCATTCCTTATATCCTTGATGAAAGGAAAAACCTTGGCCTGGGTATCACCTTTACTGGAAAAGAATGATCCTATACTTCAGGATGTGGATTCCTTTCTGTCTTTGTTTTCAAATGAGTTTGACAAACCTGAAAGGTTTTCCGCTGCTGAAGCTTCCCTTTTAGTCTTACGTCAGGGAAACCAACCTGTGGCTCAATATGCTATTGAGTTCCGCACTCTAGCATCTGAGACCTCTTGGAATCAGGGAGCTCTTAGAGCAGCTTTTCGTAAAAGACTTTCTGAACGTCTCAAAGATGAGCTGGTGTATCAGGAACTCCCAGAATCCCTAGAAGGCTTGATTCATCTTTGTATCAGATTTGATTCTAGATACCGCGAACGCCAGCAAGAAAGAGAGAGAACTCAGAAGTCTTCAACTCTGACGCTTCTCCTAACCCGGTGACTCCTGCTTCTCCTTCTACTGACCAGACAGAACCTATGGAAGTAGTCACCATAAGATTAACAGAAACCGAACGCCTGAGAAGAAGCTCTCTTGGCCTTAATGGACATTAATTAAGGGATTGTCCCACCAGAACAGTAAAAGCCAGGGCTTAACTCCTGACCGGGGGACTGAGTTAAGACAAATAGGATTTCCTTCCCTCAATAACAAGCTCTTTGTTCCAGTAACTCTTCATCTAGGAGATCATAAAGTTCATACTCAAGGTCTCATTGATTTGGGTGCTGGTGGGGTGTTCATAGACTCCACGTTTGTATCCACTCACAGAATACTTTTACGTTGTAAAGAGCCCTCGGTTACAGTCTCTACTGTTAGTGGTGATCCTTTGGGTTCCGGACTTATCCAGTATGCTACGAAACCACTACTCTTGCTATTACTATCGGAATTCTCCATTCTGAAACAATCTGTTTTGACGTCATTTTGACTCCTCAATTTCCCATAATTTTGGGTCTCCCCTGGCTCCAGTTGCACAACCCTATATTTTCTTGGGCACAAGGCGAACTCACTTCCTGGGGTCCGTCATGTCTGACTAATTGTCTTCAAGTACCCGCTAAAGTTCCGCTCACCATTGCTCTCACTTCCGACATCTCAGGCTCCTTACCCACGTCTTATCAAGACTTTGTTGATGCTTTTTCCAAAAAAGAGGCAGAACGCCTTCCTCCTCACCGTCCTTTTGATTGCCACATTGATCTCCTCCCTGGAGCTCTTTTACCTCGTGGCAAGACTTACTCGCTTTCAAGACCTGAGAATTATATCCAGGATAATTTGGCTAGAGGCTTTATTAGACCCTCCTCTTCATCTGTAGGGGCTGGGTTCTTTTTTGTGGGAAAAAAGGATGGCGGTCTGCGACCCTGTATTGATTTCAGAGGTTTAAATCAAATCACCATCAAGAACAGCTACCGTTTAACCCTAATTCCTGAATTGTTCACTTATCTTCAAGTATCCACGATATTTACCAAATTGGATCTTCGTGGTGCATACAATCTTATCTGTATGCACAAGGGAGATGAATGGAAAACAGCCTTTAACACCCGATTTGGGCATTACGAGTATCTGGTCATGCCATTTGGGCTCTGCAATGCCCCTGCGGTTTTTCAACACTTTGTGAATGAGAAATTTCGGGATTATTTGAATATCTTTGTCATCATATACCTTGACGATATCCTAATCTTTTCGCAAAACTATCAAGATCATGTGTCCCATGTCAGGAAAGTACTTCAATGTCTGAGAGACAATCATCTGTTTGCTAAACTGGAAAAATGTTACTTTCATCAGAAATCCATTCCTTTCCTGGGATATGTCATATCCAAATCTGGTTTCGAAATGGATCCAACCAAACTCTCAGCCATTTTGGAATGGCCAAGACCTAATTCTCTTAAAGCTCTGCAACGTTTCCTGGGCTTCACCAGTTATTATAGAAAGTTCATCAAAGGTTTTGCAACCATTACTACACCCCTTACTTCCCTCACTAGAAAGGGACAAAATTGTAAAGAATGGTCTCCAGAGGCTATTAAGGCTTTTTATTCTCTTAAAAAAGCCTTTTCTTCTGCACCTATACTCCGTCATCCAAATCCGGATTTCCAATTCATTCCCAAAGTGGATGCTTCCTCTGTAGCCGCCGGAGCAGTCCTTTCCCAACGTATACCAGAGACTGGCAAAATTCATCCCGTCGGTTTCTTCTCCAAGAAATTCACCTCTTCGGAATTAAATTATGACGTAGGCAATAAGGAGCTGCTTGCCATCAAAATGGCCCTAGATGAATGGAAACATTGGTTGGAAGGTACTTCTTTACCCTTTTCTATACTCACTGATCATAAAAACCTTCTTTATCTCCAAACAGTCAAACGTCTGAATTCCCGGCAAGCTCGTTGGTCTTTATTCTTCTCACGTTTTCATTACATTCTTTCCAATATACCCGGTTCTAGGAATATTAAGGCTGACGCCCTTTCCAGACAATTCCAATCTTCCATTACTCCTGAGTCTGGCACTATTCTTCAACCACATAAAGTCATAGCCCAGTTATCAGCTTCCTGGTTATGAGACTTAAGACAGACACGGATGGGTATAGCGCTAGACCAAAAACCTACTTAGCCTCACTAACAGTAATTGTCTCCTCCCTAGACAATTTAGAAATTTAGAATAAAAAATAATGGATATAGGAGGCGCTATAGAGCTGTAGGGTATATAGATATAAAATTAACTGTATCATTACCAGCCCTAAAAAACTAAAAAGCCAAAGGCCCTTAATACAATTTATTGTCAATGTAAAATAATTTAATCAAGTTGCAATAATCGGTTAAAACACACACTGTGATATTACATTAAATACAAACTGAATCAAAATGGCAGAAAACCAAAGGCCCTTAATACATATATATAAATACAATTTATTATCAAAGTAAAATCAAATAATCAAGTTGCAGTATTCAGTTAAAACACAGACTGTGATAATTAATAAATCGACAGATAAAATCAACAAATACCATCCATATAATATTCCAACATACACAAAACGGAACCGGTTAAACCATTCACACTACTCACAACCTCTCAGACTCTCGATACTCAAGACACAAATAATATCTAGTGGAGAACACCTAAAAAAGCTTGTGTTCTAGTCTTAATGTTAATGTTTTGTGGGGATCCCCCAAAAAATATTATCCAGAATGACAATGTGTGTTTAGATTAACTATTTCAACTCTAAGATATTTGGGTAAGTGCCCCCGAATAAAGCCGTTATGTTTCCAGTCTCTCCTTATTCAAAATAATGCCCACAATGGTTTAGAGCTCCTT
Source organism: Bombina bombina (assembly GCF_027579735.1). Lineage (NCBI taxonomy): Eukaryota > Metazoa > Chordata > Amphibia > Anura > Bombinatoridae > Bombina > Bombina bombina. Next base: position 780,725,611 of record NC_069500.1, on the reverse strand, counting down.
CCTTACTGCTCTCTCAGTTACAGACAGTCAAGTACATATAACAGAGCCGGGAGGCTCTCCTACCTCCTTTCAAGTGTCTACCAACGGTCTCCTTACCTGGCCCGACACTCCGGCTACTCCTTCAGATGTTAGTCAGCGAAAATCCAGTGAGTGACATCACCCGGTTCCGGATCCTAGGTGACCACTTGCGCAAGTGTTTGTTTCCACGGTTATATCCACAGGATGCCCTCTGCACTTCAGTACGCCAGGGTACACAGAGTTCGGTTCAGCTCTAATTTTCAAAATAATCACAAAACAGTAGCAGGTAAGTCCTCTACGCGTTTCAACCCCTTTTCTGGGTCTTTTTCAAGATGCTACTTCCTGCAACCTCTGTCCTTAAATCCGCTCTCTGCACAGGTGATTCGCTACCGCTTCTACACCTTTCCTGCAGGTAAGTACTTCCTGGGGGGAATCCAAAAACCTCACATGTCATTCTGTCTTCATAGGTTTCCACACCAATCTTCTTACAGGCTAGATCTCTGATATTAAATAGATAATCGTTTCCATATTGTTGATATTAAGTATTAATATTTAAAAGACAAGTCTTGTTATTTAGAACAAGAATATATGATTCAATTGAATAAATAAATAAATAAATACACAGGTATCAATCTGAGAAAAAATGCAATAAAAATACAGAAAAAATACAGAAAAAACATTGCGTGGTATTTGACTTAAAATAGTACCTTAAAATAGCTAATACATATACTTATAAAATATAAAACTTAAAACAAGAAATCCACATATGGGACCTAATTAGAACCTAGCTTAAACAAACCTAGCCCTACAGTCCTATCTAATTAAATTCCCTGCTTCAAAATCCTAATACTAGTTATTTGATACTCTATGAAAATGTAGAAGTTAAAAATAAAGATCGAACCCACAGAAAAAAACCCTATACTAAGCTAAAAATTAAAAGACTTAAATGCACATTACCAAGAGACTAAAAGAATAATAAAACCCTCAAGTTAAAAAGGGGGCTAATTCCAACTCTGAATTCAGACCAAGTGGATATAAAGTATTAAAATCATATATCAATTTGGCTTCCCTTTTGACTAATTTATTTTCAAAGTTCCCCCCCCCCCTCCAATTATTTCGCACTATACACAATCCCCTGTATTTTAGTTCTTTAATATTGTTCATATGGACCTCCCTAAAATGTGTATATAGGTGGGTTTCCAATTTCCCCTTTTCTATGTTCCAGATATGCTCTCTGATCCGATCCCTGAGCATTCTAGTTGTCTCTCCAATATAAAACAAATTACATGAACACTGTAACATATAAACCACCCCTTTATTACTACATCTTATGGTGTCCTTTATAATAAACTCCCTACTCGTGCCCGGGATTGGAACTTTTTTCTTTTTTAACCCACATCTACATGCTTTGCATGTTGCACAGGGGAAAAAAACCCTTAACTTCTTCCCCCCTCAAATCCAAATCCTTTTTATCTTTTTTAGTATTTTCTTGCCTTCTAAACTCACTGGGTGCTAGCAGCGATTTAAAGTTCTTAGTTTTTTTGTAGACTATCCTAGGGTAAACTGGCAATTTGTCCCCAATCACTGGGTCATTTTTTAACAAGTGCCAGTGCTTTCTCAAAATCTTCTTCATTAATACATGATCCTTGCTATATGTATTTACAAATGGTATATCTAATGTATCTCTTCTTTGGTCTTCCTTTCTTTTATATTCTAACAGTGAGTCCCTATTCGTGATCCTGGCCCTTGTTATAGCATTCTTTATATTATTTTCTTTATAGCCCCTTTCCCTGAACCTTTCCTCCAATACTGCTACCTGTTCATTATAATCCTCAATTCTTGTGCAATTCTTTCTAATCCTCAGGCATTGTCCTACCGGTATGTTTTCCTTCCACTTAAAATAGTGGCAGCTAGTTGCGTGAATATAATTATTGGAGTCCGTCGGTTTAAAATGTATTCTGGTTATCAATTCCTCCTTATTCACCATTATCTCCAAATCTAAAAAATTGATTGATTCCCCACTAATTTCATACGTAAAAGTTAATCCCCTGTCATTGTTGTTCATGGTATTGAATAGTTCCTTAAAGGAATCTTCAGTTCCTCGCCAGATGATCAGAATGTCATCTATATATCTTTTGAAAAGCACGAGATTCGCACCGAGCTCCACAAACTGGAGGAACCTTTGCTCCCAGTCCCCCATAAACAAATTTGCGTAACTCGGTGCGAATCTCGTGCCCATTGCTGTCCCCTCAATTTGTAGGAAATACTTGCCGTCAAATGAGAAATAGTTGTGTTCTAAAATAAAACTTATAATTTCTAAAAAAAAATTCCTCTGTTCTTCCACTATCGTGTTATCTTTAGACAGGTATCCCTCAACAGCCTCCAACCCTAAATTGTGCTTAATATTGGTGTAAAGTAAAGATACATCACAAGTGGCCATCACAAAGTCTTTCTCCCACTTAATCCCTTCAAGTATTCTCAGCACACTGGTGGAATCCTTTAGATACGAATCTAGTTGTACCACATATTTTTGTAGGAACTTATCCACGTATTCAGATAAATTAGCCGTTAATGAGTCTATCCCTGAGACTATTGGTCTCCCGGGTGGATTAGTAAGACTTTTGTGGACTTTTGGTAGGAAATAAAATATTGGAATCCTAGGGTATTGGGGTTTAATATATGAATATTCCTTATCTGTTAAAATGCCTTTTTCTTTGCCTTTATCCAAAATTCTGTCCAGCTTTACCCTGAATTTGTTAGTTGGATCCATATCTAGTTTCTTATAGGTTTTCCTATCACTCAATTATCTCTCAGCTTCGATCTTATACTTAGTACTATCTAAAATCACTAGGCCTCCACCATTATCTGCCATTTTTATGATTATATCGTTATTATTCTGAAGGTTCTCTAGTACTTCCCTATCCTTCTTACTTAAATTTCTCTTAAATTTATGTTTTCTGTCTGCACCTTCCCTAAGATCCACAAGAACCATCTTTTCAAAAGTCTCCAAATTACTCCCTCTGTCATTCTTGGGGTAAAACTTAGAATTTGTTTTTAGTTCCGTATGTTTGTACAAATCAGGTTCTCTTGATTCATTAGTGATATATCTTTCAACGGGATTCTTTAAAAAGAAACGTTTAAGAGTTAAATTTCTCACATACTTTCTTACATTAATATGTGTCTCGAACCTATTCAGCTTTCTTGAAGGGGCAAAAGAGAGTCCCAAATTCAGAACTCTCTCTTCTTCTTTACTTAAATTTTTTTTGCTTAAATTGAAAATCCCTACTTTCTTTTCTACTTCTGTCTTTTGGCTTCCATTTTTTCTTCTTCTCTCCCTTCTTCCTCCTCTAACTCCTCTATTTGTCTTTTTCTTTCCCTTGATCTTAAAACCTTTTCTTCCTTTCCCTGTCCGTTCATGCCTCTTAGTTGTGGAGCCCCCTCCCTGAGGGGGGTGTGGCCTAAAAAATCTTTTTCCTCTCTAGTCAGGTCAATATGACCCATTGTCTCACTAGGGGCAGGTTGATGTTTACTTATCGTAGCTAGGGGAGTGAACCTGTTTGTCATGGGTATCTCTGACTGTCTTGACTCCCATCTATTTTCATCCTTATTCTTTTGCTGATTTGGTCTCCCTTGATATTGATTCACCTCCTCAAAGTAACCCCCATTTCTCTGCCTATAGTTATTTGGCCCTCTTTCTCCATAGAAATTCCTATTTCCCCTATAGTCTCCTCTCCAAAAGTAATCCCTATTTTCAAAACGATTCTTCCAACCATACCGGTTGCCATAGTGATTATTATATCTCATATCAGAACCTCGATTCCACCCTCCATGGTTCCTATTTCTAAAATTCCTATTCTGATACCCTCTGTTCTCCTCAAAATTATTTCTCTCCTTATGTACATTACTGTGAAAATTATTCTGGTGGTCATATCTTCTCCTATCAACCCTTTCCCATGAATTGTTGTTAACTCTTTGGGTATCTGTATTCTCCCTTTCTCTATTTTGTTCAGCAGTCCCTTGTGCCATGGAGGACTCAGAGATATCCCTTTCTAATGTTTTGCATTTGGTGACTATAATTTCTTTCTTCACATTTTCTAATCTCTCAATAATTACCTGTTGTCTTTCTTTCAATGTCTGATCTTCTCTAACTATTTCTAATTTCTCTTTAATACTCAAAATCTCACTATTAATTTGTTCTATGCTCTCATTTCTAGATTTTTTAATAACTTTGATCAGTCCTTTGGAAGCTTCCTTTAATACATCATCCCATTCTGCTTGTAAGTGTTCACTCAACTCAAAAGTGCAAGTTTTCTTCAGTTTTAACCCTGTAGGGATGGTATTCTGATCCAAATATCTATCTAAAAAGATCAGTTCCATTTTTTGCCTTAATTCTCTATTTAGAACCTTCTCTAAATCTCCCACTAGTTTTAGTACTTCCGCTTTATTCATAATGCATTCTTCAGGTTTCTGAAATTCATTTTTCATGAGTTCAGACAGCAGTTTATCTCTATACGAGAAAATATCCATATCTATATTGGACTTGCAGCTAATACACCTCAGGAAGAAAAGGATAAATAAGACAGACACGGATGGGTATAGCGCTAGACCAAAAACCTACTTAGCCTCACTAACAGTAATTGTCTCCTCCCTAGACAATTTAGAAATTTAGAATAAAAAATAATGGATATAGGAGGCGCTATAGAGCTGTAGGGTATATAGATATAAAATTAACTGTATCGTTACCAGCCCTAAAAAACTAAAAAACTAAAAAGCCAAAGGCCCTTAATACAATTTATTGTCAATGTAAAATAATTTAATCAAGTTGCAATAATCTGTTAAAACACACACTGTGATATTACATTAAATACAAACTGAATCAGAATGGCAGAAAACCAAAGGCCCTTAATACATATATATTAATACAATTTATTATCAAAGTAAAATCAAATAATCAAGTTGCAGTATTCAGTTAAAACACAGACTGTGATAATTAATAAATCGACAGATAAAATCAACAAATACCATCCATATAATATTCCAACATACACAAAACGGAACCGGTTAAACCATTCACACTACTCACAACCTCTCAGACTCTCGATACTCAAGACACAAATAATATCTAGTGGAGAACACCTAAAAAAGCTTGTGTTCTAGTCTTAATGTTAATGTTTCGTGGGGATCCCCCAAAAAATATTATCCAGAATGACAATGTGGGTTTAGATTAACTATTTCAACTCTAAGATATTTGGGTAAGTGCCCCCGAATAAAGCCGTTTTTAGGGAGGTCCATATGAACAATATTAAAGAACTAAAATACTGGGGATTGTGTATAGTGCGAAATAATTGGAGGGGGGGGGACTTTGAAAATAAATTAGTCAAAAGGGAAGCCGAATTGATATATGATTTTAATACTTTATATCCACTTGGTCTGAATTCAGAGTTGGAATTAGCCCCCTTTTTAACTTGAGGGTTTTATTATTCGTTTAGTCTCTTGGTAATGTGTATTTAAGTCTTTCAATTTTTAGCTTAGTATAGGGTTTTTTTCTGTGGGTTCAATCTTTATTTTTAACTTCTACATTTTCATAGAGTATCAAATAACTAGTATTAGGATTTTGAAGCAGGGAATTTAATTAGATAGGACTGTAGGGCTAGGTTTGTTTGAGCTAGGTTCTAATTAGGTCCCATATGTGGATTTCTTGTTTTAAGTTTTATATTTTATAAGTATATGTATTAGCTATTTTAAGGTACTATTTTAAGTCAAATACCACGCAATGTTTTTTCTGTATTTTTTCTGTATTTTTATTGCATTTTTTCTCAGATTGATACCTGTGTATTTATTTATTTATTTATTTATTCATTCAATAGAATCATATATTCTTGTTCTAAATAACAAGACTTGTCTTTTAAATATTAATACTTAATATCGACAATATGGAAACGATTATCTATTTAATATCAGAGATCTAGCCTGTAAGAAGATTGGTGTGGAAACCTATGAAGACAGAATGACATGTGAGGTTTTTGGATTCCCCCCAGGAAGAACTTACCTGCAGGAAAGGCGTAGAAGCGGTAGCGAATCACCTGTGCAGAGAGCGGATTTAAGGACAGAGGTTGCAGGAAGTAGCATCTTGAAAAAGACCCAGAAAAGGGGTTGAAACGCGTAGAGGACTTACCTGCTACTGTTTTGTGATTATTTTGAAAATTAGAGCTGAACCGAACTCTGTGTACCCTGGCGTACTGAAGTGCAGAGGGCATCCTTTGGATATAACCGTGGAAACAAACACTTGCGCAAGTGGTCACCTAGGATCCGGAACCGGTGACGTCACTCTAGGGATTTTCGCTGACTAACATCTGAAGGAGTAGCCGGAGTGTCGGGCCAGGTAAGGAGACCGTTGGCAGACACTTGAAAGGAGGTAGGAGAGCCTCCCGGCTCTGTTATATGTACTTGACTGTCTGTAACTGAGAGAGCAGTAAGGAAGGAGCTCTAAACCATCGTGGGCTTTATTTTGAATAAGGAGAGACGGGAAACATAACGGTTTTATTCGGGGGCACTTACCCAAATATCTTAAAGTTGAAATAGTTAATCTAAACCCACATTGTCATTCTGGATAATATTTTTTGGGGGATCCCCACGAAACATTAACATTAAGACTAGAACACAAGCTTTTTTAGGTGTTCTCCACTAGATATTATTTGTGTCTTGAGTATCGAGAGTCTGAGAGGTTGTGAGTAGTGTGAATGGTTTAACCGGTTCCGTTTTGTGTATGTTGGAATATTATATGGATGGTATTTGTTGATTTTATCTGTCGATTTATTAATTATCACAGTCTGTGTTTTAACTGAATACTGCAACTTGATTATTTGATTTTACTTTGATAATAAATTGTATTTATATATATGTATTAAGGGCCTTTGGTTTTCTGCCATTATGATTCAGTTTGTATTTAATGTAATATCACAGTGTGTGTTTTAACCGATTATTGCAACTTGATTAAATTATTTTACATTGACAATAAATTGTATTAAGGGCCTTTGGCTTTTTAGTTTTTTAGGGCTGGTAACGATACAGTTAATTTTATATCTATATACCCTACAGCTCTATAGCGCCTCCTATATCCATTACTTTGGTTTTGAGACTTACAGACTGCTCAACAGGATCTTCCTACTTCTTGCAAACCTCCTGATGGTTTACTTTTTGTCCCTGAAAGTCTCTGCTCCAAAATGTTACATTGAGCTCATGATAGTCCCCTCTCTGGACATCCTGGTATCAGCAACACTTCTCGGAATCTCAAACAACATGTATGGTGGCCTACTCTCACTCAAGATGTCAACGATTATGTTTCTGTATGCACGCAATGTGCTGCCAACAAGACACCTTGTTGACTTCCTTCTGGCCTGCTCCAACCTCTGCCCATTCCTCACCAACCTTGGACCCATTTGTCCATGTATTTTATTACCAACCTCCCTCTTTCAGCTGGAAACAATACTATTTGGGTTTTAGTCGACAGGTTCACTAAGGCAGCTCATTTCGTTCCATTGTCTGGCTTGCCCTCTGCCAAAACCCTTTCTGAACTTTTCCTTCAACATATTGTGAGATTACATGGGTTTCCTCTCGATATTGTCTCGGATAGAGGGGTACAGTTTGTTTCCCGGTTTTGGAGATCACTCTGCAAACATTTTGGAACTACTGTCTCTTTGTCTACTTCACATCATCCACAGTCTAATGGTCAAACTGAAAGGGTAAACCAGTGCTTGGAGACTTATCTTAGAAACTATGTGGACCATCACCACTCCAATTGGACTCATTTCCTACCGCATGCAGAATTGGCTCATAACGCCCGCTACAACTCTTCTCTGCAGACCTCTCCCTTTCGAGCAGCCTATGGATTCCAACCCAGAACATTTCCTCTGTCTACTTCTTCCTCTGAAAATCCTGCTGCTGATCTTTCTGCTCGAAAGCTAACTCTTCATTGGCGAAAAATTTGCCTTCTCCTCTCCAAAGCTTCCAACTGATATAAGTTCTTTGCAGATCTCCGACGGAAGAAGGCCCCCAAATACCATCCTGGGGATAAGGTTTGGATTTCTACACGTCATCTTCGCCTCAAACAACCTTCTACTAAATTAGGACCATGCTATGTGGGTCCTTTCCGAATTCTGGGTCAAGTTTGCTCTACCGCTTACCGAATTGCTCTTCCTAAAACTCTCAAAGCCCATCCTGTTTTCCACGTTTCTCTTCTGAAATCTGTGGTTTCTAATAGGTATTCCAAGCCTATATCCAAACCCCCACCCCTTCTTATTCATGGTCAACCTGAATTTGAAGTTAGTCACATCCTGGATTCCAAACTTCGTGGCAAGATTCTGTATTATCTCATCCATTGGAAGGGCTATCCAGTCACGGAACGGTCTTGGGAACCGGCCCGACAAGTTCACGCTCCTGCTTTAATTAAGGCCTTCCACAAAACACACCCTACCAGACCTGGTCCTGTCCCTCAGAGGGGTCCTTGAGGGGGGGGAGCTGTCACGATCCGTTCATCACCGTGTCGCCCCGGTTCCCGGATCTCCTCTGTGCTCTGGCCACGTCATGTTGCCTAGTAACGTGACGCGGTCTTCCGGACACTCCTCCTTCCTCGTCATGGCCTCCTCTCGTCTCTGGCTTTAAATGCCGGCGGGAGTTTTTCCTCGGGGCCCGTTTGTCAGTCTTCGTTCCTGATTGTGGCTCTGTGAGTACCTGCTATTTCTAAACCTGTCTGCTGGATATTGACCCCTTGCTTGCCTGACTACTCTATTGCCTGATTCCTAATCCTGTCTGCTGGATATTGACCCCTTGCTTGCCTGACTACTCTATTGCCTGATTCCTAAACCTGTCTGCTGGATATTGACCCCTTGCTTGTTTGACCATTCTGCTGCCTAATCCTATAAACCTGCTTAAAGGGACATTGACCATTGCTTGTTTTGACCACTCTGTTGCCCAATCCTACAAACCTGCTTAAAGGGACATTGATCATGGCTTGTTTGACCACTCTGCTGAATAATCCTACAAACCTGCTTAAAGGGACATTGATTATTGCTTGTTTGACCACTCTGCTGCCTAATCCTACAAACCTGCTTAAAGGGACGTTGACCAATGCTTGTCTGACCACTCTGCTGTCTAATCCTACAAACCTACTTAAAGGGACATTATCTGAATTTTTCTGAGTATCAACTCAGTTCTCTGTTCATACTCCCAAGAGACTTTCCAGAGACCCTGCAACAACTGTGAGTACTCTGTATTCTACATAAATTTGTCTTTATTTCTTCCTGAGTGGGTCACGTCCTGGTTTCCTCTCAGTGTGCTAGCGTGTGTTTTTCTTTTTTTTTTTTCAATACTTTATTTATTCCATTGCAACTTACAGTGAAAATTCAACCATAAATACAAGATCAATTGAAGCAGTTACATGCATTTTCAGTAGAATACAGTATATCCATATGATTCATCACCTCAGTCACATTGGGCTTTTTCTTTATTTCCCCCCCCCCTCTTTTCCTCCATTCTCCTTAACCACAGAGTCTCGCCATCGCCTTTCTCACGCCCTCACCTCCTTGGCCGCCTTGGCCGCCTCTCCTCCAGTCACCGCCCTCAGCATCTTCCCCTCTCCCTCCCCCCCTGCAGATCCTCGCATCATTTGTCTAATTGTGTCTTAAGTGAAAATATTCCATTGTCCCCTCAATTGTGCATTTAATATGTATTCTGTATCTTTAAAGGGATAAATGACCTGTCTCTGATGTATGATATCTAATGTGTTGATAAGTGGTTCCCATTTGTTCATAAACTTTTTTGTTCTCTTTGTGATGTCTCCCTGAGTATCTACTTGTTCACATATCATCTGTTTCCTCAATCCTTCCTTGAGTTGAGCTAAGCTTGGTGGTGTCAGTGCTAACCATTGTTTGAGAATCAGTTTCCTAGCGTGTAGGATTACATTATGTATGTAGTTTCTGTGCTTTCTAGTCTTTGCCTGTGTGTGTAAGAATATCACCATTTCAGGTGCTAAACTGACTTTTTCTCCCGTACTCATCTCCAGCCATCTTTGTGTCATACCCCAGAATTTTGCAAGTTTTGGGCATTGCCATATCATGTGTGTTATGTCTGGGTTGGCATTTGAACACTTTGGGCATAGACCTGATGTGTTTTGTTGCCACTTGTGGAATAGTTTTGGCGTTATATATGCATTGTGGAGCAATTTAATATGGGATTCTCTTATTTCATTTGATAGTGTAGCCTCCCTCACCTTTGTGAAGCTTTGTTCAATACAAGTGTCAGTGATGTCCTGCTCTATAAGTAGGTTCCAAGTGTTCTTGAGATGTGTCAAATTGTCTTTGTTCACTTTTTTCTGGAGGATTTTGTATGTATGGGAAATGGATGTCAGCCCTCCCTGTGTTAATGACAGCAGTCTGTATATGTCGCAGCCAGCATCTGGCATTTTCTCAGATCTCAGCAGGTTCTGTACATAGTGCCTCGCCTGGAGATAGGCAAAGTGATGGCTATTCGGTAAGCCATGATCTCTTTGCAAGTCCACAAACGGTCGGATTGTTGTTCCATCCACAGAGAGGATGTGTTTAAGGGATGTAACCCCCCGCTCCCCCCACAGTTTAAATGGTTTTGTGGTAAACCCAGCCGGGAAGTCCGGGTTACCTCCTAGCGGCAAGAATATTGTATGGCTCGAGGAGACCCCAAGGGCTCTACAAGCCTTTCTCCACGCTTCTATCGGGCTACTGAACATTGTCACCCCTCCTAGAATGGTGTCTACTTGCGCACGGGTCATATGTGGTAGCATTTTGAGTGACCATGGTTTAATGTATTCTGCCTCCAGTTTGCTATTGGTAAAACGTCCCCCATCTGTCAACCAGTCCATCACGTATTTGGTCAGCGCCGCCCAGTTATAGTGTTCTATGTTTGGTAGTCCGAAGCCCCCAACCTCTGGCCCACATGTCAACTTTTGGTAGCTAATTCTATGCTTCTTCCCCCTCCAAACGAAGTGTAGTATGTCTCTATTTAATGTCTTGAGGTCTTGTTTATGCAAGATTTCTGGGAGCATCTGTAGGGTATAGAGTAGTTTGGGGAATAAAATCATTTTGATCAGCCCTACCCTTCCTGGTAAGGATATTGGTAGTGTGTGCCAGGTCCCTAACATTTGTTTCATTCTTTTCAATAATGGTTTATGATTGAGTCCATACCACTGTGCTGGATCTCTGGTCAGTGTGATACCTAGGTATTTAAAGGTGTGGGTGATTACTTTAAACCTGTCCTCTAGGGGTGTGTCAGGGTTTTTGTTCAGCAGCCATAGTAATTCAGATTTGTCCTTGTTTATCTGATAGCCTGAGATCTCACTAAATTCTGCGATAGTTTTAGTTATGATAGGTATGTTCCGCCTGGGGTCCCTGATATATAACACCATGTCGTCTGCAAAAAGTGATAGGTGATTGACCACCCCTCCCATCTCCAGGCCCGGCGTTTCCTTCCTTATTTTAATTGCCAACGGCTCTAGTGCTAGATCAAAAAGGAGCGGAGACAGGGGGCATCCCTGCCTCGTGCCCCTCTTAAGGAGGAACGTTTCGGAGGGCGACCCATTTACCAGTATAGCAGCATGAGGTTTACTGTAAATGGCTTTAATGGCTTCCATGAAGGAACCCCTTATCCCAAATCTCTCCATAGTATTGTATAGGTGGTCCCACAATATTTTATCGAATGCCTTCTCGGCGTCTACTAATATTAAACAGGCCTCTTCCTTATCTAATTGCTTACCTTCCCTGTCCTGATTCCAATAGTGTGTAAGTAGTAACTGTAATTTTCTCATGTTTTTAACTGCCGACCTACCCTTTACAAACCCAGTTTGATCTTCATGGACTAATAGCGGAAGTAGTTCTGCTAATCTATTCGCAAGTAATTTGGTAAATATCTTGTAATCCGAATTTAAAAGGGATATCGGCCTGTAGGATTGGGCTAATAGAGGGTCCCTATCTGGTTTGGGGAGCACTGTGATGTTGGCTTCAGTGAACCTATTGGACAGGTCTGCTTTCCCTTCCAAAATTGCATTGAATAATATTGCTAGTGTTTCTACTGCCTCAGCTTTGATCATTTTGTAGAATTCCCCGGGTAACCCATCTGGACCCGGGGCCTTCTCTAGTGGAAGTGTTTCAATTACTTTGGCTATCTCTGATGGCTGAATACGAGCATTCAGGAACTGCAGTTGGTCCTCATCTAATTGCGGGAGTGCCAAATCCTCCCAGAACTTTGCTTTTTTATCTGGGTCTACTTCTTGGGAGCTATATAGATTTGAATAATAGTCTTGGAATACTTTCTGTATTCCTATGTCTGATGTAAGTATGCCTTCTCTACCTTGAATTGCTGCTATGGTGTTTGATTTTTTATCCAGCTTAGTGAGTCTGGCTAATAATTTCCCTGTGCGGTTCCCGTAGCGATAATATTTTGCCTGTGAGCGGTTTTGGGCAGACACTGATGTCTGTATTAAGTATGTATCTCTAAGGCCTTTAACCTCCTTGTATCTAGCTCTGTTTTGTTCTGTTGGGCTCCTCAAGTACCTATTCCTAGCGTTTAGAATCTGTCTTAACAGGAGGTCTCCTCGCATTCTGCGTGTTTTCTTTATTTTAGCTGCATAGGCTATTACTACCCCCCTCAACACTGCCTTCGCCGATTCCCAGAATAAGGAGATATCATTGATATGTTGGGCATTTAGTTCTTTATAGACCAACCATTCCCCCAGTAGGTGTTTGTGAAGATTGAGGTCGTGAAAGAGGTGTGTAGGGAATCTCCATCTAGGTGTTTGCCTATGGGTCGTATCGGTGTCTATGAGTAATGAGACTGGGGCGTGATCCGAGATGGTTATCGGATCTATCTTGATATCTGTTATGCGTGGGCAAAGGGAGTCAGTGACCAGAAAATAGTCAATGCGTGACAGTGTCGTTTTAGCTGGATGTAAGCAAGTATAGTCCCTGGCCTCTGGATTCCTGTCCCTCCAAATGTCTACTAAAGATAGAGTGTTTCTGAAATGGTTAAGCATGCGTGTTTCCCTCTTGGAGCCTTGCCATTGTATTGTACGTCGTGTGGAGTATTGTGGGTTGCAGAACCTATCTGCTGGTGTATGTGGTGCAATATTATAGTCACCTCCCATCACTATGGGAAGGTCTGAGAATTGTAGAAGTTTGGTCTGTAATCCAGTCAGAAATGTTTTTTTGTCTGTGTGCGGTCCATATATTCCACACAGTACCATATGTAAGTTGCCTATTTTGATCTTAACTATGAGGTATCTCCCCTCTGTGTCTGCTACAGTTTGTGAGACCGAGTAGTTTAGGCCTTTACGGAAAAGTATTGCCACACCTCTGGCCCTCTTCCCCTCATACGGTGTATACAATACCTCCCCCACCCATCCCTGTTTGAGTTTCTGGTGCTCTTTTTGGGAAAGATGGGTCTCCTCCAATATAGCTACATCAGTTCTTTTAATGTTTAAGTGCCTTAAAATAGTTTTCCTTTTTATTGGGGAGGTGATCCCCCCCACATTCCAAGTTATGAGCTTCATGTGGTCCTGAGGTATGAAAATGTCTTATGTAGACTAGGTAGGTGTAATCTAAGACCCTTAAGCGTGTATATCGTGTATGGGGTACCTTACAGAATTTGTCCTTATGTCTCGGTTTCCCTGCTGTTATATTCTTGCAGGTCCTCTGCTCCTATTTCCCCCGTGTGGTTTCCAGAGGAGAGGCGGCTTGGCTCCTTCTCTAGTATGAGAAAAACAGTTACCGCTCAAGATAAACAATACACAGAAATATAAGACCAGCAATGGGTTAATTAGCATATAGCCCTTTTTCCTCCTTGTCCTAAAATTTTACAATCAATGTCAATGTGTAAACCAGTGTGTCCACTCTCTTATACAGATAGGCAATTAGCATATAATACAAAAGGAACATTAAACATAAATATTGAGAACAATAGTATTAGACTATGACAGATAACTTTTTTTTCCTTTTTTTTTAACCTGTAAACTGTAAACTTTGAGTTATCTCCTTTCTCAGGAACTTAACTATTGAGTGCAAATAAAACTTTTTACTTTTTAAACCCCCCCCCCCCCCCTCACTTTGTAAGGATACATTTGTCCATGGTTCTGTCCATAGACATTTGATACTTCAAATATGGTTTGTAATTTTAATTTCAACTTCAATCTCAGGCCCAGCCCTGATTCTGGATCATGGGACAGCGTCCCCCTCATCTGGTGCTTGTCGTCTTTCTCTTTGAAGATGTAGTTTGAGCTGCGTTGGAGATTCAAAGAACAGTGGCCCTCTGTCTGTGTGTAGTCTCAGCCTTGCCGGGAACAGCAAAGCTGCTGTTCTGCCTTGTTCACTAAGCTGCTTGCAGTATGGCGTGAACTCTCTTCTTTTTGCTGCCACTGTCGCTGAATAGTCCTGGAACAGCAAGATTCTTTTCCCTTCATATTCCAAAGAGTTGATCTTCCTGTATGCTTGTAGAATTGTGATTTTGTCCTTGAAGTTGAGATATTTCACCATAACTTGGCGCGGTTGTGTGTTGTTATTGTCCCCTTGTCTTCTTTGGTCCCCCACTCTGTGGGCTCGCTCTACTGTACATGGCAGGGATTCTTTTGGGATGTTTAGTAGGTTGGGTAAGATTGTCTCTGCAAACTCCACCAGCTGTGAGCCAGGGAGCGACTCTGGAACTCCCACCATTCTGAGGTTGTTTCTTCGCGACCTATTTTCCAGGTCATCAATTTTTGCCCACAACCTTTCATTTTGTTGCTGCAGGGAGTGCACTTGGGATTCAGTCTCTCTGTGGCGTGATTCCCCTTCTGCCACCTTCTGCTCCACACTTGTCAATCTGCCATTAAAGGATTTAACTTCCTCTGTAAGGGAGTCCATGCCCGTTTGAAGCTGGTCAATCTTTGGCAGGAATAGTGCTGAGATTTGTGACACTATTGGGTGTGTGTCTTGGGAGCTCGTGGGGAGAGGGTCTTCCCCAGGCCCCAGGGCCTGTTGAGCCTCTACTTGATTTTTCTTCTTGTCTGCATTTTTTTGCCTACTTGCCATGGCGTCCGTTTTTTTAACGTAAGAGTTATAATATTTGTGCATGCAGGTCTTGGGGTTTGAAGCTGTTATCTCCAACTGTGTATATCTAGTAGGAAATATCTCTCGTTCTCATGAGGTTGAGGTTATAAGTAACTGGGTCTGCATTAGTTGAAATTTCTATGCTAGCATGGTTATGGTGGGTGAGCAGGGGGATGAGGATTTTCTCGGTCTAGTCCTGCATGTCTAGGGTAGGTGTCAACTTTCCTAATAATTTCCCTTGCCCTATAACCTGTGGGTTTCTGCAGTACTTTCAGCCCCTAAAGGTCTCTCTCAAGTTGTGGGAATGTCTCCTGTCAAAGTTTTGTTTTTGTCAGTTTATTCTGCTGATCAGTCCAGTATTAGGGAGTATAATGTGGCTCAGCACCCGCTTTTCTGTGTGTCTTGCAGTTAATAATGTGTATGAGGGGTCTCTGCTCTTTTGTCGGTGTGCCAAATATCTGGATGTCTTGTTTGGCAGTTAAAAGCTTGGATTTGATTTGCGCCACCTCCCTTATCTCTATAACTGTTTGGCTCTGTTGTGTTGTGCTTGAGTTTTACCCCTGTTAGAGTGTTTTTCCCCTAGTGCTCTCTGTGCAATTTGAAAGTTGGTATTATGACGTTTTAATCCTTTTTCTCTGTGTCTTAGGTCGATTTTCGTTCTCTCTGTGTGCCCCACGCTGTTGCTTGCAGCTCTGTCTGCACACGCTATACTCTGTGAATCCCCTCTTTGTCAGATCTAATATGGCGGTTTCCCGCCTCAGATTATCTCACCCTCCTGCCTTATGTCTTGCTGCCTTGTTCCAAGGTTCCTTCTCTCCTGTTTCTTGGGCTCTGTCTGATCGTGCTCTGGGCTCAGTCAGTTGCGTTATCGTGTTAGCCCTGTAGCGGTGCGGCCCAGTTTGATGGCGGCTGACTCCGCCGCAGCTTTCCACTTCTCTGTCTGTTCCTTCAACGGTGAGGGAATCAGATGGCAGATTCCTCACCGACTAAGTTCCGGGCAGTCTCTTCCCTGCTGCCAAGGATGTCGGTTTTAATTCGGGCAGTTAATTGTTATTTTCTGCAGTGAGCAGACCGGGAGCTCCTTCCCTTGCGTCCATTCACTTCGCCCGCCCACCGGAAGTCGCGTGTGTTTTTCTTATCACGCTAGCAGTTGGGTTAAATCCTGGACTGATTCTTTACGGCTGACAATATCCTTGCACTTTCTAGGATATATAATATCGCTTCAAATAATATTTTTAGCACATAGCCCAAAATGCGTGTTTGTCAATGCTGCAATGGGTACATTTTGCAAATATGCTAACTTTGCTACTTACAACATGCCACAAGACTTCGGACCGTGAGTGAATTTTGATTTAACATTCACCCACTAATGTTCACTCGCCACCATTAAATTTACACTCACTTATGGCTAGTAAAGAGTGGTAATTTTGAGTTCTGGTTAAATCATCTATAGCAGGGGCACCGAAAGAGGTAAAAAGAATGATAATGGGGTATCTATCAACATGAACATGTACACATGATTTGCATAGTCTAGGGACATTGTTGCATACAACAGATAACAATTTTAGGCACTTTTACACATTTATAGTAAAATTGAGGTACTGTCTCATTAAATTAATTTTTGGTATTTAGAACATACCAGAGCTCTGTTACTCAGATGATTAGGAACATTTCTGAAGAAGCTTATTTGCAGAAGTTACTGAGCTTCTTTCTGTGCAAAACTTAGGGAAATTAACTTTATCCCGCCAAAACTTTGCTCCGTTTTTCCTTTTCCTCACAGATGGTGGACATCTTTGATGACACACTGCAATTTCTCCTCAGAGCCTTAGAGTGGTAAGCACCCTTAATTAGTAGAGTTTTGCATAAATGTATATTTATTTAACCCTTTATTGACTCAAACACTCATTTTTTATATTACAAAGTACAATTTTTCTCTTAAAGAGACAGTATCCAATTTTTTGCTGATTCCCTCACAGGGACTTCAGTCTTACATTGTGCCAGAGATTGCTTCATAACTTGAATGCAGTATGGGCCTTGAAATATTATCTTCAAGTCACCAAAAAATTCAGAATTTCTTCTTCCTTGTGTATCCATTTTGCATCCATTTCGCTACGCAATCACCTTGGCAGCTTCCCTTAAAGCTTTGATTCGCTTTAAGGGAAGTAGTGGGGAAATCTCCCCCTGAATTAATTGATCTTTCTTGAACTGATCATTCTACCAGAGTAGTGGTCACCTTTTGGGCTTTTAGAAATGAAGCTTTCATTGAACAGATGTGCAAGACAGCTACTTGGTCATCTTTTATATCATTACCAAATTCTACCATTTTGACGTATTTGCCTCTTCTGAGGCTGCTTTTGGTTGGAAAGTTGTGAAGGATACAGTGCCTGTTTAGAATCTGCCTTAACTGTTTTTCCCTCCCTATTTGATGGTGGTCTTGTGGACCTCACAGCTTAGTATAGAATCGCAGATGTGATAGCTTGTGGATTTTCCATGAGAACATACCAAGGAAGGCTTAGCAATGTGCACATTACATTTTTTTGTTAGAAGGTTGGATTCGTTTTTTGTGGCATTTGAATGTCTTCAAAGAAGTTGATTATGGAGAGTATCTCAAGTCGCAGGTAGACTGACAGACACTGGCCTGTTATTTTTTTAAACCACTTCTTTTGTTTTTCTGACTCTCAGGTTCCACCTTCCTGCCAGCTGCTGCAGATCAGCAATCATCTGCAGACTCTAAATACCAGCACTTCCAGTGCTCTGGACCCTTTTGTAGGTTGTATTGTTTGCTTAATGTGTGCGCTATTTTTTGTCTGTGTTTTCCTGTTGCTGATTTCTCTGTTTTTGACTATTCTCCTGCTTGATCCTTTTTTGATACTGATACTGGATTTGGCCTTCAGCTTGTTTACTGGACTTGTTTTTTTTATCTCTCCTTTTCTCTGTTGCTGTTTGGAGTGATACCTGTTGGTGACCTTTGGCCTATCACTGGCTTGTGATTTGTTTTAACATGCTGCTTTTGTGTCTACATCTCACTCCCTGGTTCCTTCTGCCTTCAGCAATACCCTGTTTTTTTCCTGTTTTAACCCTGAGCTGAGGTATGCAGTTATTGGCCAAGAATTGGTGAAATAGAGAGGATATCTCCTTGGTTGTGATACAGAGATTGTTTGACTTGGTGTACATGGTGGATTGCAGAGGCATATTGTTCCCTATGACAGGAGCCACCACCCCCAGGAACGGAAATAAACTTATGTAAAGACTTTTGTATTTATTTGTTCTATATTATGGAATTTATTGTAGGCTGGGGCATATGACAACTTGCAAAGTACTGATTTTGGTTTTGTTCAGCTAAATGCTTGCCAATAAAGGGATACATCTTTAAAGTTGAGTGGGTAAAGTACTTTGGTAGCACCATCATAATACCAGCAGCATCCTGTAACTGTCACTATTATCTATGGCAGCCCACAATACTCCCTCAGACAATTTTTTTTGGTAACAAAAATAAAATTAGTTGTCTATCGCTTAAGTAGAAAAAATTCAATACAGTTAATAGCAAATAAATAATTTCAATAAAGTAAAAATGTGACCTTCGTACAGTGATGTTAACCCTTATTGCAGCTGTCCTGGCCCCTCAAAGCTCAGGTAACCCTAACAACAACAATGTTGCAGCACAATTAACCTGCATTGCTGCTGTCTTGGCCCCAAAAATTCTTCAGTCTCTTCCATCCAGCAGCAACAGGTCTTCTATTTCTGGTTCTTAGAGGTTCCCTCCTATGGTAAAATAAAATGTAATCCCAATTGGTTAATCAAACTAACCAACCACAATTGCAGATGGGATCACGATTGAGCCCACCCATCTACCTTTCTGATTAGTTAACTTGATTAGAGGATTTTAGAAAAAAGGTGTTTGAGAGATTAGGACAATGGTTGTTTAAATTGAATTTTGGTGGTGGAAGTTCATTGTTATGGTTATTGTATCATACAATATTGTACCATACAACTGTGTAATATGTGCCAATGTTTTTGTGATTTGGATTTAAAAATAACTGGCTGCTGGTCAGCCATAAGAGGCCGCTATTATTTAGTAACAGATAGTGCATTCTAACTGATTAATAGTGGTTTATTCCTGATGTGATTGTTAAAATTGAGCCTCTCTTTGAAATTTGCTTTTTTATCAGTTTGTCTATCTGTCTATATGTCTGTCTGTCCATCTATATATTACTTTCATCAATAATATATATATAATATAAAATGAATGCAATGTATAAGGTTACAGTTTATTCAGGATTACACTACAGCTGGGATGTGTAATCTAATGTTGCAATAAGAAACTGATATTTAACTATTGTAGCAATGAACTGTTTCACTAATATATAGCTGGGATTACATTGGCAAGTAAGGGAGAACTGCATAGATCCTCATAATACTCCTTCCAGGCACATTCCTGCATGTAACCTTTCAGTGGGATTTGCTGGTCCCTCTTGGTTCTTTGAAGGCTTTTTGTAATAATCTTTGTTTATAATTGCTGCAGGATTTGAAGGACCAGATTCTAACTGTTATATTTTATAGTACGGTGGGATAATAAGCGCTGCGGGATGTGTTGGTGCTCTACAAATAACTGTCAATAATAATAATAATTAGTGATATCACTAATACTGCTGAAATAAATTCCCACACTTTGTTAAAAGAAATATTATTCCTAAATCTTCTAAAAAAATGATTGCAAAAGAGATTGTAGGACCCTGCCTTTTTTGTGATCCAAGTTTAAATGGAAAGTGCTGTTCTTCAGCTAAAAAAACTAAAGGCAATTATCCTAGTTTAGAACACCACAGGATCATTGGACTTTAATGAGACTATTAAGGCAATATCTGCAAACACTATTCACATCAGTCAGGTCATACCACTCATGTAAAGCCAAAGTACTATCATTCAAGCAAATGACAAGTTACAGACAATGTCGCTTGATTGAACACCTCATTGCTTCTGGTAATGAAGACCCAAGGGTATGCTCTATCTTACAACTATGCTGTAGAAGCCATTCTTAACCCAACATTTAACTTGTTTTGAGAGTTTCCTTTCTGTCTTACAGTAGCTTGGAAACAATATATATATATATAAAAGAGAAGATTTCAGTCTCAGATCAAACTGACAAATTATATTTCACAATAATAGTCTTATTATATTATAACCCCTAGTAGCGATCGCCCATAGCCCTTCCTTTATGACAAATAAGAGAATCACAGTCCCAAATCAAGTGTACTGGGTTATTTCCACAAAGTCTCTTACAAATGGTCGATTGCGGTATTGGTCTTATCATCAAATTTACACAGTCGTTACGTAAAGTGTACCGCTATGCGGTTTTGCCCACTTACTACAGGGAGTGCAGAATTATTAGGCAAGTTGTATTTTTGAGGATTAATTTTATTATTGAACAACAACCATGTTCTCAATGAACCCAAAAAACTAATTAATATCAAAGCTGAATAGTTTTGGAAGTAGTTTTTAGTTTGTTTTTAGTTATAGCTATAGTTATAGTTAGTTATATAGGGGGATATCTGTGTGTGCAGGTGACTATTACTGTGCATAATTATTAGGCAACTTAACAAAAAACAAATATATACCCATTTCAATTATTTATTTTTACCAGTGAAACCAATATAACATCTCAACATTGACAAATATACATTTCTGACATTCAAAAACAAATCAGTGACCAATATAGCCACCTTTCTTTGCAAGGACACCCAAAAGCCTGCCATCCATGGATTCTGTCAGTGTTTTGATCTGTTCACCATCAACATTGCGTGCAGAAGCAACCACAGCCTCCCAGACACTGTTCAGAGAGGTGTACTGTTTTCCCTCCTTGTAAATCTCACATTTGATGATGGACCACAGGTTCTCAATGGGGTTCAGATCAGGTGAACAAGGAGGCCATGTCATTAGATTTTCTTCTTTTATACCCTTTCTTGCCAGCCACACTGTGGAGTACTTGGACGCGTGTGATGGAGCATTGTCCTGCATGAAAATCATGTTCTTGAAGGATGCAGACTTCTTCCTGTACCACTGCTTGAAGAAGGTGTCTTCCAGAAACTGGCAGTAGGACTGGGAGTTGAGCTTGACTCCATCCTCAACCCGAAAAGGCCCCACAAGCTCATCTTTGATGATACCAGCCCAAACCAGTACTCCACCTCCACCTTGCTGGCGTCTGAGTCGGACTGGAGCTCTCTGCCCTTTACCAATCCAGCCACGGGCCCATCCATCTGGCCCTTCAAGACTCAATCTCATTTCATCAGTCCATAAAACCTTAGAAAAATCAGTCTTGACGTTTCAGCTTGAGTGTCTTGTTCAGTGGTGGTCGTCTTTCAGCCTTTCTTACCTTGGCCATGTCTCTGAGTATTGCACACCTTGTGCTTTTGGGCACTCCAGTGATGTTGCAGCTCTGAAATATGGCCAAACTGGTGGCAAGTGGCATCTTGGCAGCTGCACGCTTGACTTTTCTCAGTTCATGGGCAGCTATTTTGCGCCTTGGTTTTTCCACACGCTTCTTACGACCCTGTTGACTATTTTGAATGAAACGCTTGATTGTTCGATGATCACGCTTCAGAAGCTTTGCAATTTTAAGAGTGCTGCATCCCTCTGCAAGATATCTCACTATTTTTGACTTTTCTGAGCCTGTCACGTCCTTCTTTTGACCCATTTTGCCAAAGGAAAGGAAGTTGCCTAATAATTATGCACACCTGATATAGGGTGTTGATGTCATTAGACCACACCCCTTCTCATTACAGAGATGCACATCACCTAATATGCTTAATTGGTAGTAGGCTTTCGAGCCTATACAGCTTGGAGTAAGACAACATGCATAAAGAGGATGATGTGGTCAAAATACTCATTTGCCTAATAATTCTGCACACAGTGTATGTGTGTATATATATATATATATATATATATATATATATATATATATATATATTATCCCAACATGCTGAGGTGTTTTAACAGTGATTTATCTTCATCTCTGACATGATATCACCTAGGGAAAAACTATGGCACTTGAATGTGTGATCTCAGCTCTGGCTTGTATTGAGATAAATTATTTGTAACCTGATGGTGTCTCTTGATATTTACTGACATGCTAAAGCTTATGTTTATTCCATAAAATAGTGGGGGGGAAATGCATGGATGGTTTTGCTTTATTAATACTAAGGTCATTTGGGGCTTTTTTGGAAGTGCACTTTTACATAAAGGAAATGATCTCTCTGGAAATGTAAAAAGGTTTTTCTTTAAAGGAATATTAAGCAGTAAATAAAAGCTAGATGGAATGATGTATTCAAAGCAAAGTTTAGCCTGAGAATTATATGTATTTGTTTACAATTATATGAGTTATTTAAATTTTCTTCTAAGGTGCTGTTTGCTGTCTGCCAGTGCACAATTTATATGTTTTGTTTTTTATTTATATAAAAAAAAATCTTTAGTGTAGTGATCCCCCCAACCGATCGTTACTGGGGTACCACTCCCTCGCACATTTCAATAGTGTAGTAGCCCATCCTCCCCACTCCCTCACCAAACAAACCTATCCTTAGGTAGGGAATCCCTCCACTCCCTTCCCCTTCCTTGATACGCCACCCACCCAACTCCCCTTTCCCTTCTACACCACCCACGGCAGCATCACAAGCCATAACTGTTTTCATCGGTAATCTACTTTTATATGGTAAAGGGAGCATGATCAGTTCTCCCTTACCATATGAAGGTAGATGCCTTCTGGCTGTGGACTTAGCTGTCAGAGCTGACACCTGGAACTGCAGCATGAGTCCTGGTGGCTTAAGGGGTTAATGATAGTTTGTGTAAGAACATTGGAAATGTTAATAATAGCAGTAAATTATAACTATTACGAATAAATATTTGTAACTCATTAAAAGTTTAAAAACATAATTGAGACAGCATGCCCACTATACCCATCATGCCCATATACAAATGGCATTCAGAAACACACACATGGACCTCATTTAGCACATTTACCCTTTTAATTTCGGTGATGAACTACAACAACATTATATGCTGGTAACTGTGCAGTTGTGGGGATCAGATATCCTGACAGTTATCAACCTCGGCTGTGTTTGACTTGAAGATTGGGATCTCTTTGATTTAAAAATGCAAAAACCCAATATCGTAAAAGATTATTGGAAAAATTGTAATCAACCCATAGTGTTTTAACTTCAAAAAAGGGGTTAAACAAATAATTAGACATGTGCGATTCGGTTCGATTCGGAAATTCGGAAAATTCTGCAAATTCGGAGATTCGGATCGAACCGAATCTCCGAATTAAAATAGTGCCGAATCTACCGAATAAATCCGAATAACTTCGGATTTATTCGGATTTATTCGGTAGATTCGGATGGCCATGGATTACACTAGTATTGTACAGTATATTAGGTTATATCACTCTTCTATGGGTTACACCTAATGTACAGTACATAATACTAGTCTAATCCCACTTAAAACTTACCGAATTTCCGAACCAAATCCGAACTGAATTTATTCGAATCCGAATGAATCCAAAACAAATCCGAACCGAATTGATTCAAATTTTTCTGAATTCAAATTGCTCCAAACCGAAATTCGAAAAAATCCGAATCGATCCGAACCGAACCAAATTTTTTCGCCATGCACATGTCTACAAATAATTAAGGTCAGTGAGTTGAATACAGACACTAAACCAATCAGGGTCAGCATATGTGGATAGCCATTAATTAAAATATTTTCAGGTCAGGAATGGCAGTGTATTGCCAGTCTGGGGCTGATTTTAACTAGTTGTTTAACAAATAGGTTGGTGCAAGCAATAGTGCAATAATAAAATGTTCTAGCACATTAGAGGAAGTTATTTTGCTCCTTTATGCCCCTTTAAGGCAATAGCTAATATGAGATTACTTTCCACATCCATCAGGTTTTCATGCTGACCCATTTAGACAAGTCTCAGTAGGCAGCAGATAAATGACAATGTGACAGGGTACGCTAGTGGTCACACAGAAGGTGTGAGCTGTGGCAGAATCATGTTATTGGTTTGCTGCTGTCTGACAGCTGTTATATCATTTTACCCTCAGTCTCTCATAGGGTCACCTTTTCTTTTGTTCAGTTCCTCTCTTTATCTTGAATTCATTTGCTAACACTATTGTCATTTCTTTCAATACTGTCACCTCTCCAAACCTTAAATCTTGTTTCTGATCACAGACTTTGCGCTATACTTGGCCTTTAAACTTCAATCCTGATAACATGAGCGTAACAAATACAAACGTATTTTCAGAAAGACATAAAAGGAACCTCTCAGATAACTCTCCTTAATGATGTACCTACATTTCCATGTAAGTTACGGTTATACCTCATACAAATTTGACTCAATGAGAACAGACCCTCCCTTCCCTGCATATGAAAAGACCCATTATACAAACAGAAGCAATCTGAAGTCTGTAGACATCAGTATTCATCTAAAACGTTGAGGCTTGGTTAGGAATCTGAAAATCAGCACAATGGTATCAATTTCCCTGGTCGGATGAGACTGGGGAGATTGAGACTCTCCGCCTAAGAGGTGGAGAAGAGGGTAAGTTAGTCTGATGACCGCTGCTTGATAAATCCTGATGAAGGAAGGCGAAGGGCTTTATAAATCGAGCCCATAAGATCAAAGAATCCCCCCTCAGTCCCCCCCTCCCTCCCTCTCCCCCTCTTCTCTCCTTTATCTTTTCCCGCCCTTTGCTTTTATAATATTGGACCACAAAATGATTTTGTCAGTTTGTTTTACTGTTTGCACTTTTCTTATTGGATTGATTAAATGAATGTACAATGCTTTAATTTAACAGACTTGTATTCGGGATGTACCATTATAAGAATATAACTTGTTGGATTGTATTGTTCAACTTCACTGTAATTGTCGACATTCTGTTGACAACATGTTAACTGTTGAGACCTTTTTATGTGATCTCTCGCAAAAAAATACTCTCACAATATCACAAAGACTTTGATAGACCCCTAAGTTGGGTCTGTGTTTCTCTGTATATTCTGAACTGTTCTGCCAAAAAAAAAGGGAGAAAAAAATATTGTCTAGTTTTAAAGGGAAATGAAACCCAAATTTTTTCTTTCAGAATTTAGAAAGAACATGCCATTTTAAACAACTTTTTAATTTACTTCTAATTTGCTTCATTCTGTTGATATCCTTTGCTGAAAACCATATCTAGATAGGCTCAGTAGCTGCTGATTGGTGGCTGCACATAAATGTCTCGTGATTGGCTCACCCATGTGCATTGATATTTCCTCAACAAATGATATGTAAAGAATGAAGCAAATTAGATAATAGAAGTACATTGGAATGTTGTTTAAAATTGTATTCTCTATGTGAATCATGGACAAAAAACCGTGGGCTTTAGTGTCCTTTTAAAATCTTGCTTAGCAATCAATCTGAATTTGAGGTATCACCATCTGCCACTATTACAAATTCTCAAAAGCAAGTTAAAGGGACAGTAAAATGAAAATGAAACTTTCATGATTCAGATAGAGCATGCAATTTAAAAAAACTTTCCATTGTACTTTTATTATCTCATTTGCTTCAGTCTCTTGATATCCTTGGTTGAAAAACATACCTAGGTAGGCTCAGAAGCAGCAGTGCACTACTGCGAGTTAACTGGTGATTGGTGGCTGCACATATATGCCTCTTGTCATTGGCTCACCCGATGTGTTCAGCAAGCTCTAAAAAGTGCATTGCTGCTTCAACAAAGTATACCAAGAGAATAAAGCAAATTTGATAATAGAAGTAAATTGAAAAGTTGTTAGACGTGTATATGCTGAATCATTGAATAAAAATTATGGGTGTGATGTCCCTTTAAAACTTTGTTCCCAGACTGTAGCTTAAAGAGATACTGAACCCAAATTTTTTCTTTTGTGATTCAGATAGAGCATGCAATTTTAAGAAACTTTCTAATTTGCTCCTATTATCAATTTTTTTTGTTCTCTTGCTATCTTTATTTGAAAAAAAGCCCAGAACCCTGGAAAGCACTTGTTTATTGATGGATGAATGTATCCACCAATCAGCAAGAACAACCCAGGTTGTACATAAAAAAATGGGCCGGCATCTAAACTTACATTCTTGCTTTTCAAATAAAAATACCAAGAGAATGAAGAACATTTGATAATAGGAGTAAATTAGAAAGTTGCTTAAAATTACACGCTCTATCTGAATCACAAAAGAAAAAAATTGGGTTCAGTGTCCCTTTAATTTAACCCAGTCTCTATTTGTGAATGTTAGAAAAAAGAGTATTTTTCTAAGATTGTCAAAGCAACTAAGCATTTCAGCTTTTACTGTGTATTTGCTGAGATCTGTAAAATTAAACTAGCAATATTTAATGACGTGCTAGAATGACATCTTGAGTCAAAAATAAATCCCAATTATTTCTAGCATATTGAAAGCAAAGAGGCCCATTTGCTTCAGACTTTCCTTTTCAGCTAATGTTTAGAGAATCAGTATTTTTTTTTTTTCATTGATTTAGCCTCTCACATCCTCTTTTTACTTTCTCCCCTTTTGTTCTATTTTTTATTTCTTTTTTTAGCCAAGCTAACCATCACTTTGGGTAGATTTATCCAATTTTCTGGTAGTCGAAGGGTTACCAGAGAGCTTGACATTTTTAACAGCAGTGAAAGTAAAAAGCTGTCCCACTTCATTTATGTGTAAAGATCAATACGTATTTCAAGGCAATCTATGCAGAATTCCCAGGGGCCTTGTCTGCTTTGCTAATGTGTGTGTCTTTTGTACATTTCCTTCTATTAGTACCACACTTCTGCAAAGTTAATTAGACTCCTTTTTTTTTCTTTTTTTTTTAAGCTAGTCAGTTTTTTGGGATGTAGATCAAATATCTCCCAAGACACTCAGTAGACAAGTAGGCAGATGTTTATAGCTTCTTCTGTGCTACCATTGCAAAAAAAAAAAAATACATATTGCTTGTAATGTCATTTGTAATTAAAGTATGAATAAATTAAAAATAGCATGTGCCCTTGTAGACATTTTTATGGACAGCTCTCTCTGGGTGTAAAGAAGTAATACCCAGACCCCATAAGCTTTTAGGAAATCCTGTTCTCAAAAAAATAATTGTCCCATAGACCTCATAAGGCCTCATTTGCTATAAATGATCGATTTCAATGAACCCTTATGAATATCACCAATAAGCGATTTTGGACAAGCAGGAGAGTATGGGGCATATGTATGAAGGTCTGGTGGACCTGATCCGACACTGTGGATCAGGTCCGCCAGACCTCGCTGAATACGGCGAGCAATACGCTCGCCGTATTCAGCATTGCACCAGCAGCTCACAAGAGCTGCTGGTGCAACGCCGCTCCCTGCAGACTCGCGGCCAATCAGGGTGTCGGTCCGCCTGCTCAGAGCAGGCGGACAGGTTATGGAGCAGCGGTCTTTGTGACCGCTGCTTCATAACTGCTGTTTCTGGCGAGCCTGCCCCTATGTCCTTCCCCACAGATACATATAGGTAGAAATATTTGTAGCCCCAAATGGGCTTTGTGATATTGTTGGCTGTGATATTTCTACCATAGTTTGTCATGGGTGACATACACAAATGCTCCGCCTGAGACATATTGGGTAAAAGCTAGAGAGATTGACGGACGGACGGACAGATAGATACTAGATAGATAGATAGATAGATAGATAGATAGATAGATAGATAGATAGATAGATAGATTGATTGATAGATAGATAGATAGATTGATACAGTATACAACAGAAGTGAGTACACTCCTGTGCAATATCTCTTAAATGTGAAATGATTCAAAATTGTATCACCTCTCAATTATTTCTCAGTTGACAAGTAGAGTATTTCCTCTTACGAACAAGCAAAAACAAATACTTTAGAAAGAGTATTTTGAAAATACAGGCCCCAAAGTAGAAACTGAATGCAACAAAGGTGAATACACCTGTGATCACTAACGCACAAGTTAGATTATTAAAACAAAATGGAGTTCACCTGTGATTTCAAATTAGCCTAACTGCATGAACATGGTTATAAAATGACCTGTGAACACTAGAACTTTCTAAATTTTGGACCTATGGGTTGTGTCTATTTACAATGTCTGCATCATGGCTCCTCATGGAAAATAATTGCCAGGGGAATTAATAAAATATGATTTTGAGACTTCACAAAGATGGAAAAAAGATACAGGAAGATCGGGGACTAACTAAAACTCAGTTTAAACACATTTGCAGCAGTAATGAGCCATAGTACCACTAATCAGAGCCGCAGTGACTGTACTTCTTAAATGACACCTCTAACAGTTCTCTACTTGCACAATCTAGCTCTGAAAAACAGACGGACAAGTGCTTTAGACTTGGCTCAGGGGTTATCATTGGAAATTGCAGTTTCTGTGACAACTCAGACAGTGTGATGGACATTGCATAATGTCAAACTCTATGGGCGGTATCCAAGAAAAAACCCTTGCTTGCTCTTCAACACAAAACTGCAAGATTACACTTTGCTAAACAGCATGAAAAGAAGCCTGATGAATATTTGGACCACATTCATTGGTCAGATGAGACCAAGATACATTTATTTGGTTTAGATGGGGTCCAGCAAATTTGGCGTGAACCTGGCCAGGATTACCACAGTGAATGCTTAGTCCCAACAGCGAAGAGGTGGGAGTGTGATGATATTAGGTTGCATGAATGCAAAAGGTGTTGGGTAGATGACATTTATAGATGGCGTCAAGAATGCCTGTGGATATACTAAAATACTGGCTGACAAGATGACTCCCAGTCTCCAGAAGCTTTGGCAGAAGAGGAATATCACTAAAGAGTTTCTTAAGAAGAAAAAAGTAAAAACTGACTTAAATCCAAAAGAACACCTTTGGGGTATTTTAAAAAGAAAGGTAGAACAACACAACCCCTCCAGCAAAGAGCATCTGAAAAAATTGTCTCTGAAGAATGGCAGAACACCTCTACAGATACTTGTTCAATACTGGAATCCTCCATGTCGAGGAGGATTGAGTCTGTCATCAAAAATAAGTGAGGACATACAAAGTAATGAAAAAAAACAACTTTTGTTCCATTGAGTATATATGATATAATTTTGAATCATTTGATATTTAAGTTTCCCTGCAAGATAGGACTGGAGTTCTAGGTAGCCATGTTATTCTCTTAGTAAGAGTATTGGTGACTGTTAGCTCCTGGATGTCGCAGGGAACCTTCCCTAGCCTCCTTCCAGTGAACCCAGAGGCAGAACTTTTTTCAACTTTCTGCAATGGTTTTTTTTTAGTGAAAAATTTTCTGAAGGTCATTTTTAAATGAAACTTGGGACACTAAACCCAATTTTTATCTTTCATGGTTCAGATAGAGCATGGGATGTTAAGCAACTTTCTAATGTACTCCCATTATCAATTTTTCTTTGTTCTCTTGCTATCTTTATTTAAAAAGCAGGAATGTGATGCATAGGAGCCGGCCCATTTTTGGTTGAGAACCTGGGTTATGCTTGCTTATTGGTGGGTAAATGTAAGCCTCCAATAAGAAAGCTCTATCCATGGTGCTGAACCTAAAATGGGCTGGCTGCTAAGATTTACATTCCTGCTTTTAAAACAAAGATAGCAAGAGAACGAATAAAAATTGATAATAGGAGTAAATTAGAAAGGTGCTTAAAATTTCATGCTCTATCTGAATCATGAAAGAAAAAAATTGCGTTCAGTGTCCCTTTAATTTATATTTGGCAGTTACATTAAAGCACCATCTCAATTGAAACATGTTGATTAACTGTAGAATAAAGTGTTATAATATATTGCAGGAGTTTAAAATCTCAGTGTAAAAATAGCTGCAGAGAGAAAAAAAAATGTCTCTTGAATACATTTGTTTTTCCTTCTCTTCGTGTAATATCACATAATAAGGAGGTAAACGTAGTAATAAAAAAGGTGCATTGCTTATAAAAATGCAGACCAGGAAAGGCTTGGTCGGGTTGTAAAAATCCATGAGAGCCAGTCCTGCTGCATATTTGACTGTCCTCTTACAATAATGCTTCTCTCTGGTTGCACTGCTATGGAAAATGTACTCAGCACAACCAGACCACAGTGCTGTTTGAAGAAAACAGCCTGATGCAGTGCTGCAAAGCAAAAGATCTTAACAGTTCCTGTTCTTTCTGCAGACATGCTGCATTTTCTGCGACAACATCTCAGATCACAGCATGTTCTGCCTTGGGGCCAGTGAATGTCTGCTAACACCCCCTCTGGCAACCGGTGTAAGCTTAAACTGCTTAAGCTTCTTTCCTTTTATGTCTCAGGACCTAGAAGTACTATGCCTACACCACGGTAGAATACCTCTGAGGGTAAGTCCCTGATTTCCTCTCCAGTGCTGGGAAGAGCTCTTGCCTAATTCTAGGTTTTTATAGCCTTCCTAGTTAACGCAGAACTGGCCTGTACAAGAGGGGCATATGTCCTTTTTGAGGAGGTAGAGGTCTGTATTTCTCCTTTTAAGTGTAGTCAGTCCACGGATCATCCATTACTTATGGAATATATCTCTTCCTAACAGGAAACTGCAAGAGAATTACCCAGCAGAGCTTGCTATATAGCTCCTCCCCTCACCTATCATACTCAGTCATTCTCTTGCAGCCTAATAGATA
This sequence comes from Bombina bombina, assembly GCF_027579735.1. Classification (NCBI taxonomy): domain Eukaryota; kingdom Metazoa; phylum Chordata; class Amphibia; order Anura; family Bombinatoridae; genus Bombina; species Bombina bombina. Next base: position 780,694,857 of record NC_069500.1, on the reverse strand, counting down.
GGAAGCTGTGAGAGATCTGTGGTGTTTTTTAACTTAGTTTATTTCTACAATCAAAAGTTTGTTATTTTTAAATGGCACCGGAGTGTGCTGTTTGTTCTCAGGCAGCATTAGAAGAAGAATCTGCCTGGGGTTTTTTTCTATGGTCTTAGCAGACGTAACTAAGATCCACTGGCTGTTCTCATCTGAGGAGTGAGGTAACTTCAGAGAAGGGGAATAGCATGCAGGGCCCCCCTGCAACAAATGAGGTATGTGCAGTAATTATTTTTCTGAGGAATGGAATTGACTGAGAAAATACTGCTGATACCATTGTAAAGTAAGTTCAGCCTTAAATGCAGCGATAGCGACTAGTATCAGGCTGATGTGTGTGTGTGTGCGCACTGAATGTATTTTCTAAGGAATGGAATTGACTCTGAAAATACTGTAAATACTGAAGTAATGTGTGAGCCTTAACTGCAGTAAAAGCGACTGGTAGCAGGCTTGTAAATAATAATACATAACTTTTAAATGTATGTTTAAAACGTTTTTCTGGCTTGTTAATCGTTTTTGTGAGGTACTTGGTGATAAAACTTATTAGGGCTTGATTTTTACCACATGGCCATTTTTGTTTTCTGCATAGAAACAGTTTCTGAGCTTCCCCACTGTTGTAATATGAGTGGGAGGGGCCTATTTTAGCGCTTTTTTGCGCAGTAAAAATTCAGTCACAATCTGTCTACTTCATCCTCCATGATCCAGATCGTCTCTAGAGAGCTCAGGGGTCTTCAAAATCCATTTTGAGGGAGGTAATCAGTCACAGTAGTCCTGTGACAGTGTATTTGACTGTGAGAAAAACGTTAATTATATAATTGTTATCCGTTTTTGGGTACTAAGGGGTTAATGATCCATTTGCTAGTGGGTGCAATCCTTTGCTAACTTAATACATTTACTGTGAAAATTTGGTTGCTATAACTATTTTTGATCATTGTTATTTCAACTGTGTCAGTTTTTCTGTGCTTCTTAAAGGCACAGTAACGTTTTTTATATTGCTTGTAAAATATTTTTGAAAAGTATTTCCAAGTTTGCTAGTCTCATTGCTAGTTTGTTTAAACATGTCTGACTCAGATGAATCTCTTTGTTCACTATGTTTAAAGGCCAATGTGGAGCCCAATAGAAATTTATGTACCAATTGCATTGATGCTACTTTGAATAAAAGTCAATTTTTACATGTAAAGAAATTATCACCAGACGACGAGAGGGAAGTTATGCCGACTAACTCTCCTCACGTGTCAGTACCTGCGCCTCCCGCTCAGGAGGTGCGTGATTTTGTGGCGCCAAGTACATCAGGGAGGCCCTTACAAATCACTTTGCAAGACATGGCTACTGTTATGACAGAAGTATTATCTAAGTTGCCAGATTTAAGAGGCAAGCGCGATAGCTCTGGGTTAAGGATAGAGCGCGCGGATGAGATGAGAGCCATGTCAGATACTGCGTCACAGTTTGCAGAACGTGAGGACGGAGAGCTTCATTCTGTGGGTGACGGATCTGATCCAGGGAGACTGGATTCAGAGATTTCCAATTTTAAATTTAAGCTAGAGAACCTCCGCACATTGCTAGGGGAGGTATTAGCGGCTCTGAATGATTGTAACACGGTTGCAATTCCAGAGAAATTATGTAGGTTGGATAAATACTATGCGGTACCGGTGTGTACTGACGTATTTCCTATACCAAAAAGGCTTACAGAGATTATTAGCAAGGAGTGGGATAGACCTGGTGTGCCTTTTACCCCTCCTCCCATATTTAGGAAAATGTTCCCTATTGACACCACCACACGAGACTTATGGCAGACGGTCCCTAAGGTGGAGGGAGCAGTTTCTACTTTAGCTAAGCGTACCACTATCCCGGTGGAGGATAGTTGTGCCTTTTCAGATCCAATGGATAAAAAATTAGAGGGTTACCTTAAGAAAATGTTTGTTCAACAAGGTTTTATTTTACAACCCCTTGCATGCATTGCGCCTGTAACTGCTGCGGCAGCATTCTGGTTTGAGTCTCTGGAAGAGGCCATTCGCTCAGCTCCATTGGATGAAATAATGAACAAGCTTAAAACACTTAAGCTAGCTAACGCATTTGTTTCTGATGCCGTTGTGCATTTAACCAAACTTACGGCTAAGAACTCCGGATTCGCCATCCAAGCGCGCAGAGCGCTATGGCTTAAATCCTGGTCAGCTGACGTGACTTCTAAATCTAAATTGCTTAATATTCCTTTCAAAGGGCAGACCTTATTCAGGCCCGGCTTGAAAGAAATTATTGCTGACATTACGGGAGGTAAGGGCCATGCTCTACCTCAGGCTGGAAAGTTAACCAGTCCTGGAACAGGGGCAAGCAGGCCAAGAAACCTGCTGCTGCCCCCAAGACAGCATGAAGAGAGGGCCCCCTATCCGGAAACGGATCTAGTGGGGGGCAGACTTTCTCTCTTTGCCCAGGCTTGGGCAAGAGATGTCCAGGACCCCTGGGCGTTGGAGATCATATCCCAGGGATATCTCCTGGACTTCAAAACTTCTCCTCCACGGGGGAAATTTCATCTTTCAAGGTTATCAGCAAACCAAACAAAGAAAGAGGTGTTTCTACACTGTGTACAAGACCTCTTACTAATGGGGGTAATCCACCCAGTTCCGCGGACGGAACACGGGCAGGGATTCTATTCAAACCTATTTGTGGTTCCCAAGAAAGAGGGAACCTTCAGGCCAATCTTGGACTTAAAAATCCTAAACAAATTTCTAAGAGTTCCATCATTCAAAATGGAAACTATTCGAACCATCCTTCCCATGATCCAAGAGGGTCAGTACATGACCACAGTGGATCTAAAGGATGCCTACCTTCACATACCGATTCACAAGGATCATTACCGGTATCTGAGATTTGCCTTCCTAGACAGGCATTACCAGTTTGTAGCTCTTCCCTTCGGATTAGCTACGGCTCCAAGAATCTTTACAAAAATTCTAGGATCACTTCTGGCGGTACTAAGACCGCAAGGCATATCGGTGACTCCGTACCTAGACGACATTCTGATACAAGCGTCAAGTTTTCAAACTGCCAAGTCTCATACAGAGATAGTTCTGGCATTTCTGAGGTCGCATGGGTGGAAGGTGAACGTGGAAAATAGTTCTCTATTACCACTTACAAGAGTTCCCTTTCTAGGGACTCTTATAGATTCTGTAGAGATGAAAATTTACCTGACAGAGGCCAGGTTATTAAAACTTCTAAATGCTTGCCGTGTCCTTCACTCCATTCCACACCCGTCAGTAGCTCAGTGCATGGAAGTAATCGGCTTAATGGTAGCGGCAATGGACATAGTACCATTTGCGCGCCTGCATCTCAGACCGCTGCAATTGTGCATGCTAAATCAGTGGAACGGGGATTACTCAGATTTGTCCCCCCTACTAAATCTGGATCAAGAGACCAGAGATTCTCTTCTATGGTGGCTTTCTCGGCCACATCTGTCCAAGGGGATGACCTTTCGCAGGCCAGATTGGACGATTGTAACAACAGACGCCAGCCTTCTAGGCTGGGGAGCAGTCTGGAATTCCCTGAAAGCTCAGGGATTATGGACTCAGGAGGAGAAACTCCTCCCAATAAATATTCTGGAGTTAAGAGCAATATTCAATGCTCTCCTAGCTTGGCCTCAGTTAGCAACTCTGAGGTTCATCAGATTTCAGTCGGACAACATCACGACTGTGACTTACATCAACCATCAAGGGGGAACCAGAAGTTCCCTAGCGATGTTGGAAGTCTCAAAGATAATTCGCTGGGCAGAGTCTCACTCTTGCCACCTGTCAGCGATCTACATCCCAGGTGTGGAGAACTGGGAGGCGGATTTTCTAAGTCGCCAGACTTTTCATCCGGGGGAGTGGGAGCTTCATCCGGAGGTCTTTGCTCAACTGATTCGTCGTTGGGGCAAACCAGATCTGGATCTCATGGCGTCTCGTCAGAACGCCAAGCTTCCTTGTTACGGATCCAGGTCCAGGGACCCGGGAGCGGTGCTGATAGATGCTCTGACAGCCCCTTGGGTCTTCAACATGGCTTATGTGTTTCCACCATTCCCGATGCTTCCTCGTTTGATTGCCAAGATCAAACGGGAGAGAGCTTCGGTGATTCTGATAGCGCCTGCGTGGCCACGCAGGACCTGGTATGCAGACCTAGTGGACATGTCGTCCTGTCCACCGTGGTCTCTGCCTCTGAGACAGGACCTTCTAATTCAGGGTCCTTTCAAACATCCAAATCTAATTTCTCTGAGGCTGACTGCATGGAGAGAGATTGAACGCTTGATTCTATCAAAGCGTGGCTTCTCGGAGTCGGTTATTGATACCTTAATACAGGCTAGGAAGCCTGTTACCAGAAAAATTTACCATAAGATATGGCGTAAATATTTACATTGGTGCGAATCCAAGAGTTACTCATGGAGTAAGGTTAGGATTCCTAGGCTATTGTCCTTTCTACAAGAGGGTTTAGAAAAGGGCTTATCTACTAGTTCGTTAAAGGGACAGATTTCTGCTCTGTCTATTCTTCTACACTAACGTCTGGCTGAAGTTCCAGACGTTCAGGCTTTCTGTCAGGCTTTAAATAGGATTAAGCCTGTGTTTAAGTCTGTTGCTCCGCCGTGGAGCTTAAACTTAGTTCTTAATGTTCTTCAAGGCGTTCCATTTGAACCCCTTCATTCCATTGATATCAAGTTGTTATCTTGGAAAGTTCTGTTTTTGATGGCTATTTCCTCGGCTCGAAGAGTCTCTGAGTTATCTGCCTTACATTGTGATTCTCCTTATCTGATTTTCCATTCAGACAAGGTAGTTCTGCGTACTAAACCTGGGTTCTTACCTAAGGTAGTTACTAACAAGAATATCAATCAAGAGATTGTTGTTCCATCTCTGTGTCCTAACCCTTCTTCAAAGAAGGAACGACTTTTGCATAATCTGGACGTAGTCTGTGCCCTGAAATTCTATTTGCAGGCAACTAAGAATTTTTGCCAAACTTCTTCCCTGTTTGTCGTTTACTCTGGACAGAGGAGAGGTCAAAAGGCTTCGGCTACCTCTCTCTCTTTTTGGCTTCGTAGCATAATACGATTAGCCTATGAGACTGCTGGACAGCAGCCTCCTGAAAGGATTACAGCTCATTCTACTAGAGCTGTGGCTTCCACCTGGGCCTTTAAAAATGAGGCCTCTGTTGAACAGATTTGCAAGGCTGCGACTTGGTCTTCGCTTCACACTTCTTCAAAATTTTACAAATTTGACACTTTTGCTTCTTCGGAGGCTGTTTTTGGGAGAAAGGTACTTCAGGCAGTGGTTCCTTCTGTTTAATGTTCCTGCCTTGTACCTCCCTTCATCCGTGTACTTTAGCTTTGGTATTGGTATTCCATAAGTAATGGATGATCCGTGGACTGACTACACTTAACAGGAGAAAACATAATTTATGCTTACCTGATAAATTCCTTTCTCCTGTAGTGTAGTCAGTCCACGGCCCGCCCTGTTTTTACGGCAGGTCTAAATTTTAATTAATCTCCAGTCACCACTGTACCCTATGGTTCCTCCTTTCTCATATGCTTTGGTCGAATGACTGAGTATGATAGGTGAGGGGAGGAGCTATATAGCAAGCTCTGCTGGGTAATTCTCTTGCAGTTTCCTGTTAGGAAGAGATATATTCCATAAGTAATGGATGATCCGTGGACTGACTACACTACAGGAGAAAGGAATTTATCAGGTAAGCATAAATTATGTTTTTCCTAAATATCCTGGGATCAAACTTTTTTTTTATCACAGTGTACAGTTGGTGCCTTTAAAAAAAGACATTAGGGCCCATTTATCAAGCTCTGAATGGAGCTTGAAGGGCCGTGTTTCTGGCGAGTCTTCAGACTCGCCAGATTGACACCTCCCTGCTGGAGGCCTATCGGCCGCGAGTCTGCAGGGGGTGGCGTTGCACCAGCAGCTCTTGTGAGCTGCTGGTGTAATGCTGAATACGGATAGCGTATTACTCTCCACATTCAGCGAGGTCTTGCGGACCTGATCCGCAGTGTCGGATCAGGTCTGCAAGACCTTTGATAAATAGGCCCCTATGATGGGGCTGCAATACTATTCCCCTTATGCTTGAATGGACCTCTTGTGGGGTTTTGCTTTTTATTTACTTTGCACATAGAGCTTCATACAATCGGCTCTGGGTCTACTGGCCCTTAGTAGCCGGTGGACGATCATTTTACAAGTCCTTATTTTGAGGGCAGTAAGGCAATACACTTGGCCATATCAGCCTTACAATTGACCGCCATATGAGAAAATGGTTTAACTGTGCACTAACTCGTATCCGCATGGCGGCAGCGTGAATATGCTAATTGGTTAGGGGTAAAGGAGTTTTCAGCAGTGGTGAGTAATTGGGGGAGTTCCTGTATTGGCCGCTTAGAAATAGCAATCGTTTTTAGTACATTTGGATATTTTTTGGGTGGTATCAGTGCAGCTTAAGCTACAGAATCTTAAACGCACATATGGGTCTTATAATGGTGACTCATAGGGCCGAAAATATTTAACGCCTTTCAATATCAAATAAAGGTTTAGACGACAAGCTCTCACGCAGTGAGGAGAGTTTTAACTAATTGCTATCTTAATGTTTTTTATCAAGTGGGCAGACTGTCAATATAGGTATTATGGAGAAATTACCTAAGCATGTTTTTTTTTTGTTGTTCATCCCTTATTCTTATTTTTCTTAAGGTTATAATAAAGCATTTTATTATGGAGTGCCCTGTGAAATTGTCATAGTGGTGAAGCATCCACCTTAGAAATGGTTATCTTAGACCTTTCATATCTGATGACCTCCTAATGAGCATGACTTAGAATTCACAGAATAACTACTGCTCATGGGGAATTCAGACTAGTGTTATCTCACTGATTCATTCATCTCCCTGTCTTTGGAAAGAAAACAAAATGTATGCTTACCTAAAAAAATATTTTCTTTCCTGGCATAGAGAGTCCAAGAACCCGCTCTATTCTTTTGAGGCAGCATTTTTCCTTATCTTCTGGCACCTCTATACCCCTAGTGTTTCTCCTACTTTTCCTTATCTTCTGGCACCTCTATACCCCTAGTGTTTCTCCTACTTTTCCTTATCTTCTGGCACCTCTATACCCCTAGTGTTTCTCCTTGTCATGTTCTGTCTCAGGATATCTTGTGAGAGCCTCATTGTCTGGAACAGTTGCTTTAAAGGAAGATTAGTAGAAGCCATATAGATTGAAAATATATCAGATTTATTAAAATAACAAATTACTTTGATTAAGCAAATACTTGCAGGGTATATTTAAATGTGCTACTCAGGTATGTTAAGTCCACATACGGCAGGAGTGGAAATAAACAAAGTAAGCAGAGATGCAGATTCAAAAATGAAAGTCTTTCTCCTGGTAATAACTGAAATGCAGGATTTGCACAAGCCAGGAAACAAACTTGTAAACAGGTAACAGGTTTAAAGGTAAAGTCTTTCTCCTGGTAATAGCTGAGGTGCAGGATTTGCACAAGGCAGGGAACAAACTTGTAAACAGGTAACAGGTTTAAAGGTAAAGTCTTTCTCCTGGTAATAGCTGAAATGCAGGAATTGCACAAGGCAGGAAACAAGCTTGTAAAGTCTTTCTCCTGGTAATACCTTGTAAACAGGTGCAAAGGTGAAGTCTTTCTCCAAATAAGTACAGAAGTACAGGAAACAGGTTCTGACTTGTGACAAAACAGATCCAATGTGAAGACCAAATGCAGACTAAGAGCCATCTTAAAATAGGGAGGTTTTGCACAGGATTGGTTCTGAGTAATTCCAAAATTAAGAGCACCTGTGTTTTGCACCTGTATAATTACAAGTAAGACAAAATAGTAATATATCAGATATTTTAAGGTCCATGATATTGATAGAACTGGTTGTGGCTCAACATGCAAGCAAACCAGGAATAGTAACCACAGAGCCACAGGTTCAAATCCCTGCACAGCCCTTTCAAGCGGAATGCCTCCCAGACCTTTTCTTTTTCTTTTTAGTCTGGAGGCTTGGTTCATGACAGATGCCCCCTCCAAAGAGCGCACTCCGAGCGATCAAAACCTGTTCAAACATCTGAAGGTGGGATTTACGAACAAGTGTTCCATTTGAAGCCCTAATACAATCAGATGGAATTGATTCTTCCCTTGGAACAGCTGCCTGATATTGGGGAACCATAGAAGATTCCACTGTAGGCATAACAAGAGTTGAAAAACAAAGATAGTTTTGATTTAGAGGTTCCTGATTATGCCCAGCAGCTTGCAATGGACTGGCTGATGGGCAGAGTACCTCCGGGTAGGATATGACCTCTCCTTCAGAGTCAAGGAATTCGTTATCTGTGTCATAACTGGCTGATGGGTAGAGTACCTCTGGGTAGAATATGACCTCTCCTTCAGAGTCAAGGAATTCATTATCTGTGTCATATATTTCCAAATCAACCATATCATCCAATTCTTCCTCAGTCCATGAGTAGCTGGGTGAAGGTGGTGCAAGGAGGTGTGGATCTTTGGAATTGGCAGAGTCTGATTCAGCTGGGAGGTTTGTCACTTTTATGTCTGATGAGTGACTTTTGTTAGATGGATCTCCAACCAGGGCAGAAACAAGGTAATGTGCAGGATTTCCAGGAGGTATTTTTGCAGAGTTCCCCAAAGTGGTAGATGCAGAGGCAGTGGCAATGGTAGTGGATGTAGTTGAAGTTGTACAGCCAACAACCATCTGTTTAAAATCAGGTACCATTTCTTGAAGTGTGTTAGAAATAGTTGCTTGTAGAATAGATGTATTCTCTGTAGCTGGGTCCTCTCCAGGGGTATCTTTCAGTTTGCTAGTGGAAGTATCATTTGTTCCTTTAGCATCAGAGTCCATTTTAGACTTGGCTGTATCTCGACTTGATCCTCTAGGGGGTCTTACTGGACACCCTGTGATGCGGTGACCAGTTCCCCCACAATAGAAACAGAGGTTAAGTTGTCTTCGCTGAGTATTTTCCTCTTCTGTTAAGGGTTCTTTAAAACCTTTCCTTGTTTGGGAGGTAACTTCAGACAAGGTTTTGGTTGGGAGAGATAACATTTCCACCAGCTCCATGAAGTTAATCAGTATGTCCTTAATAAACTTTAACACTGAATACAATACAACAATAATCCCAGACGGCTCTCTTTTATGGTCTTCACATTCTGTCATGTTCTGTCTCAGGATATCTTGTGAGAGCCTCATTCTCTGGAACAGTTGCTTTAAAGGAAGATTAGTAGAAGCCATATAGATTGAAAATATATCAGATTTATTAAAATAACAAATTACTTTGATTAAGCAAATACTTGCAGGGTATATTTAAATGTGCTACTCAGGTATGTTAAGTCCACATACTGCAGGAGTGGAAATAAACAAACAAAGTAAGCAGAGATGCAGATTCAAAAAGGAAAGTCTTTCTCCTGGTAATAACTGAAATGCAGGATTTGCACAAGGCAGGAAACAACTTGTAAACAGGTAGCAGGTTTAAAGGTAAAGTCTTCCTTCTGGTAATAACTGAAGTGCAGGATTTGCACAAGGCAGGTAAAACACTTGTAAACAGGTAACAGGTTTAAAGATGAAGTCTTTCTCCTGGTAATATCTGAAGTGCAGGAATTGCACAAGGCAGGAAACAAACTTGTAAACAGGTAACAGGTTTAAAGGTAAAGTCTTTCTCCTGGTTATAGTTGAAGTGCAGGATTTGCACAAGGCAGGGAACAAACTTGTAAACAGGTAACAGGTTTAAAGGTAAAGTCTTTCTCCTGGTAATACCTTGTAAACAGGTGCAAAGGTGAAGTCTTTCTCCAAATAAGTACAGAAGTACAGGAAACAGGTTCTGACTTGTGACAAAACAGATCCAATGTGAAGATCAAATGCAGACTAAGAGCCATCCTAAAATAGGGAGGTTTTGCACAGGATTGGTTCTGAGTAATTCCAAAATTAAGAGCACCTGTGTTTTGCACCTAATTACAAGTAAGACAAAATAGTAATATATCAGATATTTTAAGTTCCATGCTATTGCTGGAACTGGCTGTGGCTCAACATGCAAGCAAACCATGAATAGTAACCAGAGAGCCACAGGTTCAAATCCCTGCACAGCCCTTTCGAGCGGAATGCCTCCCAGACCTTTTCTTTTTCTAGTCTGGAGGCTTGGTTCATGACACTCCTACTTTTCCTTATCTTCTGGCACCTCTATACCCCTAGTGTTTCTCCTACTTTTCCTTATTCCCTCGACTAAGAATGACTGGGGGAGTAGGAGAAGTGGGAGGGATACTTATAGCTTTAGCTGGGTGTCTTTTCCTCCTCCTGGTGGCCAGGTGTTGAATTCCCAACAGTTAAGAATGAATTTGTGGCCTTCCCTGCCAGGAAAGAATAGAATTTATCAGGTATGCATACATTTTGTTATTGATAGACAGATACTATATTGATAGACAGATACTCTATTGATAGATAGATAGATAGATAGATAGATAGATAGATAGATAGATAGATAGATAGATAGATGATATATTGTGTCTCAATAAGGAAACAATTTACAAGGAACCCTATACAGTACTGAATTAGAATGAAGGTCAAGCTATTAAGCACACACCCAAACCCTTTATATAGATGATATACACTATTATATGTGTATGAATACAAGTTTAAGAGATGCAATTTTTTTCATGAGCCTATATAGGTGATATTACAACCATTTCTGACCTTCTCTTTTTTTATTTCCATCTTTTAAAATAGGAGTTCAGGGTATTTTATTATAGCATGGCTTTGTTTGTGAAGAGATGTAGTGCACATACTTACTAAAGAGCTTTAATGCATGACTGTACCTTAATAAGAAAATGCTAAAGTTATTGTGTAGAGGATATCACACTTCACTGGATTACATTTTGATTAAACCTTGCAGAAAATAATATTAGTTGGAATGCTATGCTCTGTGATGTTTTAAAAGGAAGACTTTGCTACTGTCCACTTCCCTTCTTTATACAGCCACCTGGTGTAAGTGGTATAAATGTTCAACAATTCCTGCATCTTACAGGTGCATAACTGGAAAAAAAAAGGATTTACTCTAAAGATCAATTCCTTATTTTGCTTAGGCAGGGCTCGACAATACAGAAGCCAGGGACCCACTGGCTCCTAGAATTTTACCCCTGGCTCCTAACTGTTTGGTTTATCTTCCATATATCTATATACAAATACCACTGTCTGGCTCTTAAAAGTATGTCTGGCTCCTTAATATTCTAACAGGTCCCTACATTTTGAACAGATTTGTCAACCCCTACGCTAAGGCAACGAGACAGCTTGGTGGTGGGTGATATTTTAATAAACTAGGGCAATGCATTTAGGATTAAAGGCTTCCACCAGAGTAGGGTCCTCTTTTGCTATAAAGGAAATAATAATTTAAAGGCCCATTATAGTAAAAATTGACATGGTCTAATTTGTTAGAGTGTGTCATTTTAAGACTAGTGATCCTGCACCTCTATGTGTAACCCCACAAAGGGGCTAAACACATTGCAGAAGTGCAGCTTGGGACCCACAGAGCACTGCTGATCCCAAGTGGTACTTCTACTGTGTTTTTAACCCTTTTGCAGGGTTAAACAAATAGAGGTGCAGGGTCACTAGTCTGTCCAATTTATTTACGTATATATGTTGACATAAATTTATACATGAGAGGACTTTTTACCACAGGGCTTCACAGATTTGTTTATAACAACAAATAAGAGTGTGCTAAAGAAAGCAGCAATAAAATGACTTTTAGAAATCTAGTTTATCTCAAGATTTTTCTTGAAATCACAATGAAACTAGATTTTGTATTCTGGTATATGCTGCATATAGTACCGCACTCTAAGAGTCACTATATATATATATATATATATATATATATATATATATATATATATATATATATATATATATATATATATATATATATATATATATATATATATATATATATATATATATATATATATATATATCGGATAACACTAAGACCATGGGGCGGATTTACTATGCAGCGTATGCTGCAGTTTGCGCGTGAGCCTTCAGGCTTGCCGGAAACAAGAGTTAAGAAGCAGTGGTCCTAAGACCGCTGCTCCTTAACTTGTCCGCCACCTCTGAGGTGGGAGACAGCAATCATCTCAATCGGATACGATCGGGATGATTGACACCCCCTGCTAGCGGCCAATTGTCCGCGAATGTGCAGGGGGCGGCATTGCACAAGCATTTCACTAGAAATGCTTGTGCAATGATAAACGCTGACAGCATATGCTGTCGGCATTTATGGATGTGGGGTGGACATGTTCCGCTACAGCGGATCATGTCAACCCGCACACTCATAAGTCGACCCCTAAGTGTATAAATCTCCCTGGGTCGCAACATCAATAATTACGACCAACTATATTCATACGGTCTTGCAACATATTGGGGACAGTTTATCTAGTGATATAACACGCAAGTGATTAAACTCTCCTGCTTTATATAATTGTTTTTATTTCTTATCTAAATGCACAAACATTGTTTATACAATCGATTCTCAATTCATTATCATTGATAAAACTGTTTTTTAATCTTTTTTATCTGAAAGTATTTTTAACCACCGGTGGTCTAGATAGATTATTACCATAATAACTAGTTTTCTTTAATTAATAAATTGCACTGTTTATTCCTTACAAACTGTGTTTGTCTGTTTCCTTTATCCTGGATTATTATCAACACTAATCATATTTCTTAACTTATATTAACTTCTAAAAGTCATTTTCATTGCTGCTTTCGTTAGCCCACTCTTATTGTAAAAGAATTGGGAAAGTATATCTTACTAAGAGCTGCAACCCCTGTTTTTTCACAGATTTGTTTATCATCTCTTATATATTTATGCATTATATATCTCTATTTCTACTGTATATCTATCTATCTATCTATCTATCTATCTATAACAGAATTTATGTTTACCTGATAAATTACTTTCTCCAACGGTGTGTCCGGTCCACGGCGTCATCCTTACTTGTGGGATATTCTCTTCCCCAACAGGAAATGGCAAAGAGCCCAGCAAAGCTGGTCACATGATCCCTCCTAGGCTCCGCCTACCCCAGTCATTCGACCGACGTTAAGGAGGAATATTTGCATAGGAGAAACCATATGGTACCGTGGTGACTGTAGTTAAAGAAAATAAATTATCAGACCTGATTAAAAAACCAGGGCGGGCCGTGGACCGGACACACCGTTGGAGAAAGTAATTTATCAGGTAAACATAAATTCTGTTTTCTCCAACATAGGTGTGTCCGGTCCACGGCGTCATCCTTACTTGTGGGAACCAATACCAAAGCTTTAGGACACGGATGAAGGGAGGGAGCAAATCAGGTCACCTAAATGGAAGGCACCACGGCTTGCAAAACCTTTCTCCCAAAAATAGCCTCAGAAGAAGCAAAGGTATCAAACTTGTAAAATTTGGTAAAAGTGTGCAGTGAAGACCAAGTCGCTGCCCTACATATCTGATCAACAGAAGCCTCGTTCTTGAAGGCCCATGTGGAAGCCACAGCCCTAGTGGAATGAGCTGTGATTCTTTCGGGAGGCTGCCGTCCGGCAGTCTCGTAAGCCAATCTGATGATGCTTTTAATCCAAAAAGAGAGAGAGGTAGAAGTTGCTTTTTGACCTCTCCTTTTACCGGAATAAACAACAAACAAGGAAGATGTTTGTCTAAAATCCTTTGTAGCATCTAAATAGAATTTTAGAGCGCGAACAACATCCAAATTGTGCAACAAACGTTCCTTCTTTGAAACTGGTTTCGGACACAGAGAAGGTACGATAATCTCCTGGTTAATGTTCTTGTTAGAAACAACTTTTGGAAGAAAACCAGGTTTAGTACGTAAAACCACCTTATCTGCATGGAACACCAGATAAGGAGGAGAACACTGCAGAGCAGATAATTCTGAAACTCTTCTGGCAGAAGAAATTGCAACTAAAAACAAAACTTTCCAAGATAATAATTTAATATCAACGGAATGCAAGGGTTCAAACGGAACCCCCTGAAGAACTGAAAGAACTAAATTGAGACTCCAAGGAGGAGTCAAAGGTTTGTAAACAGGCTTAATTCTAACCAGAGCCTGAACAAAGGCTTGAACATCTGGCACAGCAGCCAGTTTTTTGTGAAGTAACACCGACAAGGCAGAAATCTGTCCCTTCAGGGAACTTGCAGATAATCCTTTTTCCAATCCTTCTTGAAGGAAGGATAGAATCCTAGGAATCTTAACCTTGTCCCAAGGGAATCCTTTAGATTCACACCAACAGATATATTTTTTCCAAATTTTGTGGTAAATCTTTCTAGTTACAGGCTTTCTGGCCTGAACAAGAGTATCGATAACAGAATCTGAGAATCCTCGCTTCGATAAAATCAAGCGTTCAATCTCCAAGCAGTCAGCTGGAGTGAAACCAGATTCGGATGTTCGAACGGACCCTGAACAAGAAGGTCTCGTCTCAAAGGTAGCTTCCAAGGTGGAGCCAATGACATATTCACCAGATCTGCATACCAAGTCCTGCGTGGCCACGCAGGAGCTATCAAGATCACCGACGCCCTCTCCTGATTGATCCTGGCTACCAGCCTGGGGATGAGAGGAAATGGCGGGAACACATAAGCTAGTTTGAAGGTCCAAGGTGCTACTAGTGCATCCACTAGAGCCGCCTTGGGATCCCTGGATCTGGACCCGTAGCAAGGAACTTTGAAGTTCTGACGAGAGGCCATCAGATCCATGTCTGGAATGCCCCACAGCTGAGTGACTTGGGCAAAAATTTCCGGATGAAGTTCCCACTCCCCCGGATGCAATGTCTGACGACTCAGAAAATCCGCTTCCCAATTTTCCACTCCTGGGATGTGGATAGCAGACAGGTGGCAGGAGTGAGACTCCGCCCATAGAATGATTTTGGTCACTTCTTCCATCGCTAGGGAACTCCTTGTTCCCCTCTGATGGTTGATGTACGCAACAGTTGTCATGTTGTCTGATTGAAACCGTATGAACTTGGCCCTCGCTAGCTGAGGCCAAGCCTTGAGAGCATTGAATATCGCTCTCAGTTCCAGAATATTTATCGGTAGAAGAGACTCTTCCCGAGACCAAAGACCCTGAGCTTTCAGGGATCCCCAGACCGCGCCCCAGCCCATCAGACTGGCGTCGGTCGTGACAATGACCCACTCTGGTCTGCGGAATGTCATCCCTTGTGACAGGTTGTCCAGGGACAGCCACCAACGGAGTGAGTCTCTGGTCCTCTGATTTACTTGTATCTTCGGAGACAAGTCTGTATAGTCCCCATTCCACTGACTGAGCATGCACAGTTGTAATGGTCTTAGATGAATGCGCGCAAAAGGAACTATGTCCATTGCCGCTACCATCAACCTGATCACTTCCATGCACTGAGCTATGGAAGGAAGAGGAACGGAATGAAGTATCCGACAAGAGTCTAGAAGTTTTGTTTTTCTGGCCTCTGTTAGAAAAATCCTCATTTCTAAGGAGTCTATAATTGTTCCCAAGAAGGGAACCCTTGTTGACGGGGATAGAGAACTCTTTTCCACGTTCACTTTCCATCCGTGAGATCTGAGAAAGGCCAGGACGATGTCCGTGTGAGCCTTTGCTTGAGGAAGGGACGACGCTTGAATCAGAATGTCGTCCAAGTAAGGTACTACAGCAATGCCCCTTGGTCTTAGCACAGCTAGAAGGGACCCTAGTACCTTTGTGAAAATCCTTGGAGCAGTGGCTAATCCGAAAGGAAGCGCCACGAACTGGTAATGTTTGTCCAGGAATGCGAACCTTAGGAACCGATGATGTTCCTTGTGGATAGGAATATGTAGATACGCATCCTTTAAATCCACCGTGGTCATGAATTGACCTTCCTGGATGGAAGGAAGAATAGTTCGAATGGTTTCCATCTTGAACGATGGAACCTTGAGAAACTTGTTTCAGATCTTGAGATCTAAGATTGGTCTGAACGTTCCCTCTTTTTTGGGAACTATGAACAGATTGGAGTAGAACCCCATCCCTTGTTCTCTTAATGGAACAGGATGAATCACTCCCATTTTTAACAGGTCTTCTACACAATGTAAGAATGCCTGTCTTTTTATGTGGTCTGAAGACAACTGAGACCTGTGGAACCTCCCCCTTGGGGGAAGTCCCTTGAATTCCAGAAGATAACCTTGGGAGACTATTTCTAGCGCCCAAGGATCCAGAACATCTCTTGCCCAAGCCTGAGCGAAGAGAGAGAGTCTGCCCCCCACCAGATCCGGTCCCGGATCGGGGGCCAACATTTCATGCAGTCTTGGTAGCAGTGGCAGGTTTCTTGGCCTGCTTTCCCTTGTTCCAGCCTTGCATTGGTCTCCAAGCTGGCTTGGCTTGAGAAGTATTACCCTCTTGCTTAGAGGACGTAGCACCTTGGGCTGGTCCGTTTCTACGAAAGGGACGAAAATTAGGTTTATTTTTTGCCTTGAAAGGCCGATCCTGAGGAAGGGCGTGGCCCTTACCCCCAGTGATATCAGAGATAATCTCTTTCAAGTCAGGGCCAAACAGCGTTTTCCCCTTGAAAGGAATGTTAAGTAGCTTGTTCTTGGAAGACGCATCAGCCGACCAAGATTTCAACCAAAGCGCTCTGCGCGCCACAATAGCAAACCCAGAATTCTTAGCCGCTAACCTAGCCAATTGCAAAGTGGCGTCTAGGGTGAAAGAATTAGCCAATTTGAGAGCATTGATTCTGTCCATAATCTCCTCATAAGGAGGAGAATCACTATCGACCGCCTTTATCAGCTCATCGAACCAGAAACATGCGGCTGTAGCGACAGGGACAATGCATGAAATTGGTTGTAGAAGGTAACCCTGCTGAACAAACATCTTTTTAAGCAAACCTTCTAATTTTTTATCCATAGGATCTTTGAAAGCACAACTATCCTCTATGGGTATAGTGGTGCGTTTGTTTAAAGTGGAAACCGCTCCCTCGACCTTGGGGACTGTCTGCCATAAGTCCTTTCTGGGGTCGACCATAGGAAACAATTTTTTAAATATGGGGGGAGGGACGAAAGGAATACCGGGCCTTTCCCATTCTTTATTAACAATGTCCGCCACCCGCTTGGGTATAGGAAAAGCTTCTGGGAGCCCCGGCACCTCTAGGAACTTGTCCATTTTACATAGTTTCTCTGGGATGACCAACTTGTCACAATCATCCAGAGTGGATAATACCTCCTTAAGCAAAATGCGGAGATGTTCCAACTTAAATTTAAATGCAATCACATCAGGTTCAGCCTGTTGAGAAATGTTCCCTGAATCAGTAATTTCTCCCTCAGACAAAACCTCCCTGGCCCCATCAGACTGGGTTAGGGGCCCTTCAGAGATATTAGTATCAGCGTTGCCATGCTCTTCAGTATCTAAAACAGAGCAGCCGCGCTTACGCTGACAAGTGTTCATTTTGGCTAAAATGTTTTTGACAGAATTATCCATTACAGCCGTTAATTGTTGCATAGTAAGGAGTATTGGCGCGCTAGATGTACTAGGGGCCTCCTGAGTGGGCAAGACTCGTGTAGACGAAGGAGGGAATGATGCAGTACCATGCTTACTCCCCTCACTTGAGGAATCATCTTGGGCATCATTGTCATTATCACATAAATCACATTTATTTAAATGAATAGGAATTCTGGCTTCCCCACATTCAGAACACAGTCTATCTGGTAGTTCAGACATGTTAAACAGGCATAAACTTGATAACAAAGTACAAAAACGTTTTAAAATAAAACCGTTACTGTCACTTTAAATTTTAAACTGAACACACTTTATTACTGCAATTGCGAAAAAACATGAAGGAATTGTGCAAAATTCACCAAATTTTCACCACAGTGTCTTAAAGCCTTAAAAGTATTGCACACCAAACTTGGAAGCTTTAACCCTTAAAATAACGGAACCGGAGCCGTTTTAAACTTTAACCCCTTTACAGTCCCTGGTATCTGCTTTGCTGAGACCCAACCAAGCCCAAAGGGGAATACGATACCAAATGACGCCTTCAGAAAGTCTTTTCTAAGTATCAGAGCTCCTCTCACATGCGACTGCATGCCATGCCTCTCAAAAACAAGTGCGCCACACCGGCGCGAAAATGAGGCTCTGCTTATGCTTTGGGAAAGCCCCTAAGGAATAAGGTGTCTAATACAGTGCCTGCCGATATTATTATATCAAAATACCCAGATAAAATGATTCCTCAAGGCTAAATATGTGTTAATAATGAATCGATTTAGCCCAGAAAAAGTCTACAGTCTTAATAAGCCCTTGTGAAGCCCTTATTTACGATCGTAATAAACATGGCTTACCGGATCCCATAGGGAAAATGACAGCTTCCAGCATTACATCGTCTTGTTAGAATGTGTCATACCTCAAGCAGCAAGAGACTGCATACTGTTCCCCCAACTGAAGTTAATTGCTCTCAACAGTCCTGTGTGGAACAGCCATGGATTTTAGTTACGGTTGCTAAAATCATTTTCCTCATACAAACAGAAATCTTCATCTCTTTTCTGTTTCTGAGTAAATAGTACATACCAGCACTATTTCAAAATAACAAACTCTTGATTGAATAATAAAAACTACAGTTAAACACTAAAAAACTCTAAGCCATCTCCGTGGAGATGTTGCCTGTACAACGGCAAAGAGAATGACTGGGGTAGGCGGAGCCTAGGAGGGATCATGTGACCAGCTTTGCTGGGCTCTTTGCCATTTCCTGTTGGGGAAGAGAATATCCCACAAGTAAGGATGACGCCGTGGACCGGACACACCTATGTTGGAGAAATATATATATATATATATATATATATATATATATATATATATATATATACAGGGCTTGAAATTTCCAGTGGTCAACTAGTCCTGGATGACTTAGAAATTGCAGTGGACGACTTAGAATTGACTTTTTCCTATCTTTAACATTGAGTGGACTAGTAACATTTTCCCTGGCCTAGTAGCTTTTAGTAAACCTTAATAATATTTTCCAACACTAACAAACAGAATACCTGCGAACCTCAAGGCCCTTCAATAAAGATTTATTTATGGAGAAATAAAAATAAATAATATCATAACATGATCGTCAGCAAAAAACACGTCTAAGATTTTATTTATTTTTTGTTTCTCCATAAATAAATCTTTATTTAAGTGCCTTGAGGTTCGCTGGCATTCTGTTTGTTAGTCTGATTACCGATATTCCCGGCTTGAGCCTCTGCAATTTGGATATCCAGCAGTGCTACAATTGTGACGTCACTCCTAGAACCCTGATTAGCAATTTGAGTGACCAACGGGCAGTGAGGAGGATCAGCGGGGAGTAGCGGCGCTTCAGTCCTAGTGACAGCCAGGAGGCCACCTTGAACAAAAGACCCAAGTATTCCCATTTGCAGCAGGGACCGAGTGTTCTGATGACACACGTTAGGAAAACCGGAAAACAATCTGCTGTGGGCTATCATAGCTTGGCTTTTAATCTGACAAGCATATAGGGGTTTCTTTCAGTATTACAATAACTTTTGGCATTTTTAGTATCACACGCCTAGAGCTATATAGAGGAGGAGTATTTGTTTGGATTAATATTTTTGAACACCAGTATATATGGCAGTGTAATAATATTATAACATTATTATCTGTTATGTATAAATGTTGTGTGAGCTATCCAAAAGACACATTAATTGAATAATTTAATATACATTGATTTAATGATAATCTATGCAACACAAATGTAAATAATTAGCTGGGCGTGGTGTCTACTAAGGGCCATTTTATTGTATTGATTTTACTGGGTGGTGTCTCCGAGGAAGCGTTATGTGAAACGTGCGTCAGGGGCACTCTCACAAGGTCATAATACCTAATTTTAACCGCTACTCAGTTTGTTCTCATGTTGTAATCATTGATCTGGATAGTTAATAGTCAGCGTAACTTTAATTCAAGCACCCACTATAGAAGGGGCTTTTTTGTCAGTTTAGCGTTATCTCAACTGTACTGTCCAACACATACCTTAGTAGTATCATCATATGTTATTAGGAGACTTTGGCCCCTATTTAAGAAAGTCTGGTGGACCTGATCCGACAGTGTGGATCAGGTCCGCCAGACCTCGCTGAATACGGCGAGTAATACGCTCGCCGTATTCAGCATTGCACCAGCAGCTCACAAGAGCTGCTGGTGCAACGCCGCCCCCTGCAGACTCGCAGCCAATGGGCCGCCAGCAGGGGGTGTCAATCAACCCGATCGTACTCGATTGGGTTGATTTCCGGCGATGTCTGTCCGCCAGCTCAGAGTACAGTTGTTACTACCAACCGTAACTTACAAGAATCAGTTACTAAATGTATCAATACTGTTATAGCTGCAAACCATAGCGGTAGTGTTATTGCGTGATTTAAGCACTAAATACCTTATGATAGGTTGATAACCTTACCGCTTGGTATGATGATCATAAGCAATACCTTATAACCGGTTGATATTAATATTGCCATCAAACAGCAGTTGTATTTGATACTATTACTCTGACTCACCATATGTAACTATTACCACGATATTAACCACATGAACCCTCTGAGTTTAAGCTATTTTTAATTGTGTATGTATGTATGTACAGTCCATTTGGACTTTATTTCTTATTCTTGCACAATAAAATTATCTTGTATGAATGTTGGAGATTCTATTATATATTTTTTTCTCTTTTGATACCTTACCTTTACATAAATATACGTTTGGAGCCTGGCAATCTGTTCTTTATGCAATCCTAGTTGCATTTTTTTTGTACATAAACATGTACACATATGTATTTATGGGTTTCTATGTGTATATATGTTTGTAACAACATATATATACATATAAATGCATATGTACATATATATATATATATATATATTCATATATATATATATTCATGCATACATACATGCACACACATATTTAGACCTGATATCTCATATGTTTGAGCCTTTATAATTGTTTTTAATTATTTTTATTAAATTGTGTTGTTATGAGTGTAGCAATACTTTGTAATGTATTTTTGGTGTGTTTGGTGCAACTTTTTTGTTTCGCAAAACAGTTAACTAGAACTCTGAAGTTGCAGTAATCATTCTAGTGTAAATTGCTATTTCGCATTTACTTTACGAGCAGTAAGCCAGATGAGCACAAACACCTGTGATAAACCTGTGATATATGATGTTTTTTTGGTATTATATATATTCTATTATGAAGAGTAAAAGCAGGAATGATTCAGCGCTCTGAGGCAAAGGACTGTAGTGTTAGGACCAGTCTATATTGGGGCACTTTATCAATTATGAATGGGATTGCAACTACTCATAAAGAATAAACAAAGAGGAAATCTTTCTACAAGGGGCATTGAAGGAATCAGATCTACCTGTGGGGAGGAGCCAATGACTAGAGAGCCAACTACTTGACAATCTGTGCGGCACTTACCTCATTTTGATTGAGGTAGTTTTTTGTAATTAGGGAGTTCATCCTTATTGGTCATTTTGGGCACACCAACTTACCTGGAGCTTGTCTTTTAGAAGAATTTCTTTCACGTGGGAACTTTTTTAGATTGTTTCTGGGACTACTATCACAGGACTTGTTCTTGTATCGACTTTTATGCTTATATATACATATTTTAAAAGTTTTTTATATAATATTTTACTGCATTGTATCACTTTTATTGTATTGTATTGCTGATACAAACTGAATAACTTTCAGTTCTAAGCCCTGTTCTTGCGCCCATAACCAATCTTTTAATTCATTTTAGCTTACAGACTCTGTAGTTTTGGTGGCGGGGACCGCAAAGAATACTCTGTCAGGTTATTAAGGCAGCACTACAGGTCTTAATAGGACTTAGTAATAATACACTTAGGCCTAGATTTAGAGTTGGGTGGTAGCCGTCAAAACCAGCGTTAGAGGCTCCTAACGCTGGTTTTTACCGCCCTCTGGTATTTGGAGTCAGTCAGGAAAGGGTCTAACGCTCACTTTCCAGCCGCGACTTTTCCATACCGCAGATCCCCCTACGCCATTTGCGTATCCTATCTTTTCAATGGGATCTTTCTAACACCGGTATTTAGAGTCTTGGCTGAAACGAGCGTTAGAAATCTAACGACAAAACTCCAGCCGCAGAAAAAAGTCAGTAGTTAAGAGCTTTTTGGGCTAACACCGGTTTATAAAGCTCTTAACTACTGTGCTCTAAAGTACACTAACACCCATAAACTACCTATGCACCCCAAAACTGAGGTCCCCCCACATCGCCGCCACTCGATTAAAATTTTTTAACCCCTAATCTGCCGCTCCGTACACCGCCGCCAGCTACGTTATCCCTATGAACCCCTAATCTGCTGCCCCTAACACCGCCGACCCCTATATTATATTTATTAACTCCTAATCTGCCCCCCCCAAAGTCGCCGCCACCTACCTACAATTATTAACCCCTAATCTGCCGACCGCACCTCACCGCTACTATAATAAAGTTATTAACCCCTAATCTGCCTCACTCCCACCTCACTAACCCTATAAGAAATAGTATTAACCCCTAATCTGCCCTCCCTAACATCGCCGACACCTAACTTCAATTATTAACCCCTAATCTGCCGACCGCACCTCACCGCTACTATAATAAAGTTATTAACCCCTAATCCGCCTCACTCCCGCCTCACTAACCCTATAAGAAATAGTATTAACCCCTAATCTGCCCTCCCTAACATCGCCGACACCTAACTTCCATTATTAACCCCTAATCTGCCGACCGCACCTCACCGCTACTATAATAAAGTTATTAACCCCTAATCCGCCTCACTCCCGCCTCACTAACCCTATAAGAAATAGTATTAACCCCTAATCTGCCCTCCCTAACATCGCCGACACCTAACTTCAATTATTAACCCCTAATCTGACGATCGCACCTCACCGCTACTATAATAAATGGATTAACCCCTAAAGCTAAGTCTAACCCTAACACTAACACCCCCCTAAATTAAATATAATTTAAATCTAATGAAAAAAATTAACTCTTATTAAATAAATTATTCCTATTTAAAGATAAATACTTACCTGTAAAATAAACCCTAATATAGCTACAATATAACGAATAATTATATTGTAGCTATTTTAGGATTAATATTTATTTTACAGGCAACTTTGTATTTATTTTAACCAGGTACAATAGCTATTAAATAGTTATTAACTATTTAATAGCTAAAATAGTTAAAATAATTACAAAATTACCTGTAAAATAAATCCTAACCTAAGTTACAATTAAACCTAACACTACACTATCAATAAATTAATTAAATAAACTACCTACAATTATCTACAATTAACCTAACACTACACTATCAATAAATTAATTAAATACAATACCTACAAATAACTACAATTAAATAAACTAACTAAAGTACAAAAAATAAAAAAGAACTAAGTTACAAAAAATAAAAAAATATTTACAAACATTAGAAAAATATTGCAACAATTTTAAACTAATTACACCTACTCTAAGCCCCCTAATAAAATAACAAAGACCCCCAAAATAAAAAAATGCCCTACCCTATTCTAAATTAAAAAAGTTCAAAGCTCTTTTACCTTACCAGCCCTGAAAAGGGCCATTTGCGTGGCATGCCCCAAATAATTCAGCTCTTTTGCCTGTAAAAAAAGAAATACAATCCCCCCCCAACATTACAACCCACCACCCACATACCCCTAATCTAACCCAAACCCCCCTTAAATAAACCTAACACTAAGCCCCTGAAGATCTTCCTACCTTATCTTCACCATACCAGGTTCACCGATCCGTCCTCCGAAATCTTCATCCAAGCCCAAGCGGGGGCTGGCGATCCATAATCCGGCTGAAGTCTTCTTTTAAACGGCGGCTGAAGAGGTCCAGAAGAGGCTCCAAAGTCTTCATACTATCCGGGAAGAAGAGTAGATCCGGACCGGCAACCATCTTGATCCAAGCGGCATCTTCTATCTTCATCCGATGACGAACGGCTCCATCTTGAAGACCTCCGGCGCGGATCCATCCTCTTCTTCCGACGTCCAACTGAAGAATGAAGGTTCCTTTAAGGGACGTCATCCAAGATGGCGTCCCTCGAATTCCGATTGGCTGATAGGATTCTATCAGCCAATCGGAATTAAGGTAGGAAAATTCTGATTGGCTGATGGAATCAGCCAATCAGATTCAAGTTCAATCCGATTGGCTGCTTGGATCAGCCAATCAGATTGAGCTCGCATTCTATTGGCTGATCGGAACAGCCAATAGAATGCAAGCTCAATCTGATTGGCTGATCCAATCAGCCAATCGGATTGAACTTGAATCTGATTGGCTGATTCCATCAGCCAATCAGAATTTTCCTACCTTAATTCCGATTGGCTGATAGAATCCTATCAGCCAATCGGAATTCGAGGGACGCCATCTTGGATGACGTCCCTTAAAGGAACCTTCATTCTTCAGTTGGACGTCGGAAGAAGAGGATGGATCTGCGCCGGAGGTCTTCAAGATGGAGCCGTTCGTCATCGGATGAAGATAGAAGATGCCGCTTGGATCAAGATGGTTGCCGGTCCGGATCTACTCTTCTTCCCGGATAGGATGAAGACTTTGGAGCCTCTTCTGGATCTCTTCAGCCGCCGCTTGATAGAAGACTTCAGCCGGATTATGGATCGCCAGCCCCCGCTTGGGCTTGGATGAAGATTTCAGAGGACGGATCGGTGAACCTGGTATGGTGAAGATAAGGTAGGAAGATCTTCAGGGGCTTAGTGTTAGGTTTATTTAAGGGGGGTTTGGGTTAGATTAGGGGTATGTGGGTGGTGGGTTGTAATGTTGGGGGGGGATTGTATTTCTTTTTTTACAGGCAAAAGAGCTGAATTATTTGGGGCATGCCCCGCAAATGGCCCTTTTCAGGGCTGGTAAGGTAAAAGAGCTTTGAACTTTTTTAATTTAGAATAGGGTAGGGCATTTTTTTATTTTGGGGGTCTTTGTTATTTTATTAGGGGGCTTAGAGTAGGTGTAATTAGTTTAAAATTGTTGTAATATTTTTCTAATGTTTGTAAATATTTTTTTATTTTTTGTAACTTAGTTCTTTTTTATTTTTTGTACTTTAGTTAGTTTATTTAATTGTAGTTATTTGTAGGTATTGTATTTAATTAGTTTATTGATAGTGTAGTGTTAGGTTTAATTGTAGATAATTGTAGGTATTTTATTTAATTAATTTATTGATAGTGTAGTGTTAGGTTTAATTGTAACTTAGGTTAGGATTTATTTTACAGGTAATTTTGTAATTATTTTAACTATTTTAGCTATTAAATAGTTAATAACTATTTAATAGCTATTGTACCTGGTTAAAATAAATACAAAGTTGCCTGTAAAATAAATATTAATCCTAAAATAGCTACAATATAATTATTCGTTATATTGTAGCTATATTAGGGTTTATTTTACAGGTAAGTATTTATCTTTAAATAGGAATAATTTATTTAATAAGAGTTAATTTTTTTCGTTAGATTTAAATTATATTTAACTTAGGGGGGTGTTAGTGTTAGGGTTAGACTTAGCTTTAGGGGTTAATCCATTTATTATAGTAGCGGTGAGGTGCGATCGTCAGATTAGGGGTTAATAATTGAAGTTAGGTGTCGGCGATGTTAGGGAGGGCAGATTAGGGGTTAATACTATTTCTTATAGGGTTATTGAGGCGGGAGTGAGGCGGATTAGGGGTTAATAACTTTATTATAGTAGCGGTGAGATGCGGTCGGAAGATTAGGGGTTAATTATTGTAGGTAGCTGGCGGCGACCTTGGGGGGGCAGATTAGGGGTTAATAAATATAATATAGGGGTCGGCGGCGTTAGGGGCAGCAGATTAGGGGTACATAGGGATAATGTAGGTGGCGGCGGTGTACGGAGCGGCAGATTAGGGGTTAAAAATAATATGCAAGGGTCAGCGATAGCGGGGGCGGCAGATTAGGGGTTAATAAGTGTAAGGTTAGGGGTGTTTAGACTCTGGGTACATGTTAGGGTGTTAGGTGCAGACATAGGAAGTGTTTCCCCATAGGAAACAATGGGGCCGCGTTAGGAGCTGAACGCTGCTTTTTTGCAGGTGTTAGGTTTTTTTTCAGCTCAAACAGCCCCATTGTTGCCTATGGGGGAATCGTGCACGAGCACGTTTTTGAAGCTGGCCGTGTCCGTAAGCACCGCTGGTATCGAGAGTTGCAGTTGCATTAAATATGCTCTACGCTCCTTTTTTGGAGCCTAACGCAGCCCTTCTGTGAACTCTAAATACCAGCGGTATTTAAAAGATGCAGCCAGAAAAAAGCACGCGTAGCTAACGCACCCCTTTGGCCGCAAAACTCCAAATCTAGCGGTTAGAGTCCTTATACTATCTTCAAAGCGCTGTTAGTCATCATTCTTTTTATCCATATATATATATATATATATATATATATATATGATTATATATAGGTATAGCTATATACATATATATATTATATATATCTATACTATAATCACATTTGTAACGCATCTGTTGGTGTCGCAAGTTGCGCATGTATCCTCAAAGGAATGTTGGCTGTGCGAGGCAGCCAAAAGAATGTTAGCTAAGAATCCACCTGGATGCAGCGTAGGCAAACAAAGCCTTAAAAAAAAAAAACATGCAACCGTGCGCATGAAATAACTAAAAAACACGTAAACTGCCCGCACCAAGTATAAAAAAATAAAACTAACCACCCACATGAAGTATTAAAAAAAACAACTAACCACCCACACAAAGTATTAAGAAAAAAAATAAACATAACTACCAGTACTAAATATTAACAACAAAAAAATAACCCTTAAAACGCTAAACACTCACAACAGAAACTACCTAACCCTTACATCACCAAACCCCCACAACGAAAACTAAATAAATTACAATATTAACCCCTAAACAGCCAAACCCTACAATGCCAACTAGCTAATTATACTATTAACCCCTAAACCGACAAACCCCAACATCGCAATAAACCTAATTAACCTATTAACCCCTAAACCGTCAAACCCCCCACATCACAATAAACCAAATTAACCTATTAATGCCTAAACCTCCAACCCCCCACTACGCAAATAACTAGTTTAATTACTAAGCCCTCTAACCTAACACCCCCTAAATTAACCCCAATTACTACTAAATTACATGTAAAATAAAAAATCATTAAATTACAAAAAATTAATCCAACATTACAAAAATAAAAAGACTAACATTACAGTAAAAAGTAAACAAAACTATCAAAAATAAAAAAATTAAACCTAATCCCTATGAAATTAAAAAAGCCCCCCAAAATAAAAACACCTTCTAAACTAAACTACCAATAGCCCTTAACCCCTTGAGTGCTAACGACGGCTCAGAGCCGTCGCTAGCACTCAACTACCTTTTTGGTGATCTGGGGGCTCCCATCCGCTCCTACCCCGGCGATCAGGCCTGCATAGTGACAGGCATCGCCGGGGCTTCCCATTACGTGCGGTGACGTCATGCGTAATGACGTGATGACGTCACCGCGCAACTTTATTTAAAGGGACAGTCTAGGCCAAAATAAACTTTCATGATTCAGATAGAGCATGTAATTTTAAACAATTTTCCAATTTACTTTTATCACCAATTTTGCTTTGTTCTCTTGGTATTCTTAGTTGAAAGCTTAACCTAGGAGGTTCATATGCTAATTTCTTAGACCTTGAAGACCACCTCTTTCAGATTGCATTTTAACAATTTCATATAGATAACACTGTGCTCGTGCACGTGAAGTAGTCTGGGAGCAGGCACTGATTGGCTAGACTTCAAGTCTGTCAAAAGAACTGAAAAAAGGGGCAGTTTGCAGAGGCTTAGATACAGGATAATTACAGAGGTTAAAAGTATATTATAATAACTGTGTTGGTTATGCAAAACTGGGAAATGGGTAATAAAGGGATTATCTATCTTTTAAAACAATAAAAATTCTGGTGTAGACAGTCCCTTTAAAATTGACAATACAAAGTATAGGGAAAGGGGGCATGCTTCTTAAAAACCTGTATCTCAGGGATCTGAGCAGCTACAGACCCCCAAGACCCACCATTGGAAAGGTAATCGCCTAACCTTTCCAATGAGTCTTGGGGACCTGTGGGGGGGGAGGGAAGTTCAAAACATTTTTTTTGTTAAAAATAGTAAAAATCAGAAAAATATTAAATCCAGCTTAGCACTCAAAGGGTTAAAAGGGCCTTTTGTATGGCATTGCCCTAACTTAAACAGCTCTTTTACTCTTTTTAACATTAAAAAAAACCCACCCACCAAACCCCCCAAAATAAAAAACCTAACACTAAAAAGCCTAAACTACCAATTGCCCCTAAAGGGGCATTTTTATGGGCATTGGCCTTAAAAAAGGCATTCAGCTGTTTTACTGTTCTTAAAAGGGCATTCAGCTCTTTTACAACCCATTAAATCCCTAATCTTAAAAATAAAAAAAAAATCATAAGCCTATGCCCCAAATAGGTACTCACCGTTCCTGAAGTCCGACAGAGTAGGTCTTCTTCCAGGTGGCTCCATTATCTTCTATCTTCATTCGGAGCGAAGGCGGCGCGGAGCTGGCTTCCCCGATGCACGGATCCTCAGCGGCGGTCCTCAGCGGCGGTCCTCAATGGCGTGGAGGCTCCGATTCATGCGATCATTCGTCGCACACTGAAGATTGAATGCAACATACCCCATATTTATTGGAGTACCTTGCATTCCTATTGTCTGAAATTTTTAAATCAGCCAATAGGATTTCAGTAGCTCTAATCCTATTCGCTTATTTCAAAATTTCAGCCAATAGGAATGCAAGGTACCCCAAATTGATTGCGGTACCTTCCATTCAATTTTTAGTGTATGCCGGAGATCGGATGAAGAGGAGCCTTCATACCGCCGGATATTAGTTTAGATTTAATTTTTTATTTTGGATAGCTTTGTATATTTTTTTTTCTGTAATTTTACATTTTTTATTTTTTGTAAAATTAGCTTGGGGGTTCGTATTTTTTAAACGTAGACTGCCCTCTGGGCAGGCTTATTGCCTAATATATATATATATATATATATATATATATATATATATATATATATATATATATATATATATATATATATATATATATATATATATATATACATATATATGTCTAAATGTAGGAGGGCACTTACAGGACTTGTATTGAAGTACAAAACATTGCAATTTTATTTCCAAATAAGTTTTACATTAATTAATGTTTCGACCCATTTGTGGGCCTTGTTCAAGACAATTTATAATCTGAAAAAAATGCAAAATATACTATTGGAATCTAAGTGAACAATACAACATGCAGACTACTGAACACATATTAAAAGATAAATACAACAGTGACAGCCCTTCACCATAGAAAAGAGACACACAGCTCATATCTGAGCTCAACTTATTAAAAACCAAGGAAGAAAGAAAGGGTTAGCTCTCACATAAACTATAGCACCTATTAACAACTACCAATAGAGCACCTCATATGTGAGGCACAACTCTCACTGTGCTGGCTATATAAAAAGTTAAACACCTACTCACGCTAGATCAGTACCATTTCAACAGATATGGCCAGCTTAACCAGTCGTAGAAAATGAAACACAACATGTGAGTGCATAATCCCACACCTGAGCAAAACATAATAATCAGTCCACGGCAATATCTCCAGTGTCATACCACATAAGTGTGAGGAAATAACCCATATCAATGTCATATACCTATTCATGGAATCCTGTAAGCACAAAGAGTAGTATAGCATAACTACCTGGTTTCAAACACCATGTGACAGGAGCACAATGTGATAAATCACATACAGTCCCTGTATGGACAGCCACTTAATCTGTTAGAATTCCTTTGATTGAGGGCTAACCATCTCGCTAGGCGATACACATAAGTGAAAAATAGGATTTAATCGCATACATATTGGCAACCTACTGGTCCCTGAACTAATATCCATAATAAACAAACAGATTCACCAAGTCTAATCGAAAAATGACAGATTAGATCACATAGCCATTCATAGCGGATATGCCCCTCAATCATTGTCCAGATGGGGTAAACCAAATTAAGCACTATAATACTGGGACCAGTGATGTAACATGCATTACTCCCAACAGCATGCAGCAGAGTCAATGATACTGAAAAAAGACAAATGCCACATCCACATTAAGCAATCAATGTATACAACAACCAATGATCAGGGCTCAAGAACTCCTATACATACAAGTCATTACATGAAAGCACACCTCGTACAAATCCCCTAGTGCAGTGATCTTAACATAGTAATCACATTGAAACAGGGACAATCCAGAATGACAGAACTAATATACAAAACACAAGTTAGCAAGGAGCGATAACCATGGTATAACAGAATATCACTCAAACCATGCCATGAACAAGTTGGCATATGAGGGGGTCAGGCTTGACCCCATGGCCGTCCCAATCAGCTGAAGGTAGAAGGTATCCTCAAATCTGAAGTAGTTATGGGTTAAACACATTGTCAGCCAATCCAAGAGCACTTCAATGGGAGGACCCATATAGGCATCAGAGTTGTTCAATGCTTGTCTCACCGCCTCTACACCCATATCTCATCACTCAGGGCCATGCTGATTGATAAAGTGGCCCCTTTAAAACAAGGTGGTGATAGTAATCGGGAATTGCTGAAATGTGAAGAGCAATGGATACACAGGCTGGATACTCTCACTCCAGTTGGCCTGAATGCCAGCATTGATTATGCTCTATTTTATTGAGCATTAGCTGTTACTATGAATACTTTGTTACTAATAGCAATTATGTTGCTCTTATGTTCCCTTCTTCTTTGGGTGCTCTTTTGTTCCCTCTATGTATGTATTATTCCTCTCAACTAATCCCGTATATGAGAATTGATTATGTCTCTGATTGGTTTTCTGTCTTGGTTATTATGTGGGTACTGCCTGCCACTGTGAAAAGTCTTCTTTGTCTTAGTATCACTCATGGCCCCCATTTTTTTAATAAGTTTTTTTTGTTATGTTTTCAGGTTATGACCTTCTGACTCATAATAGGGCTATTCCCCTGTTACTATGTCTGCAATGGGTGGCTGTTTAGCATCATAGCTATTCTCATGGACATTTGGATTATCGGGTTGGAATTTAGGTGGCTATGATGGGTACTAGTGTATCTATGGTTTTCCCAATATTGTGTGTGAGTTAAGCCTATTTGATGATGCTAGTAATGTGTACGGGAGGGTATCTGCCAGCTTCTAATACCATTCTTGGTTTGTTATGCGCTTTGTGGATAGTACATGAGGTTAGGTACATTTGTTATTGCTTACTGGGATTAAGTATCCACTCTCCCTTACTGGTACTTAGGGTTATGCCACCTGGTTGATGCAGCATGAGGCATAGTCTTGAGGATGCTGTTTAATAATAGGGGGCTTGTTATTCCTTTATTAAATGGTAATTTTGTTCTTTGCTCTCTCTAAACGCCACTGCTACGGTTTGTGTTTTATTTTTGTCTGTTATAATTTATCATGAGATCCATTGAGATGTACTTATATGATCGTGTCACCTCTCTAAATTGGCTGAGGTAGAATAGGGTGTGCTCTTTGTGTCTTTTTTTGTGGCAGCACTGGCTCAGAATAGTTTGTGGGCTGTGTAGTCGGAGGTAGCCGCGATGCATCAGTGTTATGTTTTGATGATGTAGTTTGTGTGTAAATTTACGCTCCGGTATTTACTCCACTTCACTATGATTGCTATGTTGTAATCACCTTACCAGGGCGTGCCTATGAGGTGTGCTCATACGGGACTTTGCGTGTTATGGGTGTGTGTTCATGCGCCCTGATGATTGGCTGCTGTCTACACCGGTTGCTCTATTTAAATGACGTATTGGTCATTTCCGGTATCATCGATACCGCTGCTCTGTTGGGAGTCCGGTTTACACGCCGTTTGAGAGTAATGTATATGCTGCATTACAATAGTAAGTGATATTCTGTTAAACCATGGTTATCGCTCCTTGCTAACTTGTGTTTTGTATATTAGTTCTGTCATTCTGGATTGTCCCTGTTTCAATGTGATTACTATGTTAAGATCACTGCAATAGGGGATTTGTACGAGGTGTGCTTTCATGTAATGAGTTGTTGTATGTATGGGAGTTCTTGAGCCCTGATCATTGGTTGTTGTATACATTGATTGCTTAATATGGATGTGGCATTTGTCTTTTTTCAGTATCATTGACTCTGCTGCATGCTGTTGGGAGTAATGCATGTTACATCACTGGTCTCAGTATTATAGTGCATAATTTGGTTTACCCCATCTGGACAATGATTGAGGGGCATATCCGCTATGAATGGCTGTGTAATCTAATCTGTCATTTTTCGATTAGACTTGGTGAATCTGTTTGTTTATTATGGATATTAGTTCAGGGACCAGTAGGTTGCCAATATGTATGCAATTAAATCCTATTTTTCACTTATGTGTATCGCCTAGCGAGATGGTTAGCCCTCAATCAAAGGAATTCTAACAGATTAAGTGGCTGTCCATACAGGGACTGTATGTGGGGCAGTATGTATGTAATTTATCACATTGTGCTACTGTCACATGGTGTTTGAAACCATATAGTTATGCTATACTAATCTTTGTGCTTACAGGATTCCATGAATAGGAGATATAAGGTGTTCTTTCGGTATATGACATTGATATGGGTTATTTCCTCACACTTATGTGGTATGACATTGGAGATATTGCCGTGGACTGATTATTATGTTTTGCTCAGGTGTGGGATTATGCACTCACATGTTGTGTTTCATATTCTATGACTGGTTAAACTGGCCATATCTGTTGAAATTGTACTGATCTAGCGTGAGTAGGTGTTTAACTTTCTATATAGCCAGCACAGTGAGAGTTGTGCCTCACATATGAGGTGCTCTATTGGTAGTTGTTAAAATGTGCTATAGTTTATGTGAGAGCTAATTATTTCTTCCTTCCTTGGTTTTTAATAAGTTGAGCTCAGATATGAGCTGTGTGTCTCTTTTCTATGGTGAAGGGCTGTCACTGTTGTATTTATCTTTTAATATGTGTTCAGTATTCTGCATGTTGTATTGTTCACTTAGATTCCAATAGTATATTTTGTATTTTTTTCAGATTATAAATTGTCTTGAAGAAGGCCCACAAATGGGTTGAAACGTCGACATTTAAAATTAATGTAAAACTTATTTGAAAATAAAATTGCACTGTTTTGTACTTCAATATAAGTCCTGTGAGTGCCCTCCTACATTTCTACATACTCATATAAGGACAGCACCCGGGCTGTGTTTACACCCGTATGGAAGGAGTGCTGGGCTACCGGCTATGTATGTATATATATATATATATATATATATATATATATATATAATGTATATATAGTACACTTACCTTTTTTAGGCCCACACACAATAACATGTTTTTAAAAAATTCGGTAGGTAGCAGCAGAAGACCAGGAAAGCCACTGATTGTATTTTGGGGTCTAGGGCGACTCATGACTTTACATCAGAGTAACCAAGAATCGTCTGAGAGGTGCTAGGGGTATTTACATGGCTAGGAAAGGCATCCGTGTCACGTAGTTGTAGATTTGGCGAGAATACTAGCCCGCCACCTAAAGATAGCGCACACTCTGATGACATGCTGACAAGTTGCTGGAGAGAGCATTACCATGACTGAGCGATGCCCCTGAACATGGAACCGACTGCAGTCGACGGGTAATCAGTGGTGGTGCTGACCAATATAAGATTAGAATATGTTAGGCAGGCAGACAGACCATATAGATAGATTAATAGACATATGGATACATGTAGGTCCAGGTACTAATTGTCTGTAATTGTAAATATTGGAGCATAATACATCTATTATAACATAGGCACTGCTTTGAGACCATAACTTCCATTAATTTTTCTCGCTCTTCTCCCCAAACCTTTTTTACATCTTTGATAGTATGTGACAGTTGTATACTGCTTATAGTGCAGCTCCTAGTTTTTATGATTTCATAAATTGTTTAAGTTTATTTTCATTTATTTGATATACAATTAAAAAAAAAGAATTGTAATGA
The DNA here is from genome assembly GCF_027579735.1 of Bombina bombina. Classification (NCBI taxonomy): domain Eukaryota; kingdom Metazoa; phylum Chordata; class Amphibia; order Anura; family Bombinatoridae; genus Bombina; species Bombina bombina. The sequence goes on along the minus strand of NC_069500.1, from coordinate 780,660,786 downwards.
AAATTCTTAACAGATGCTAAAGCGAAACTATAATGATTCTCTGCTCAAACACAACATTAAATATGGAGTACAATGACATCTCCAGGGTAATGTTCTTGCCTACAAGTAGCCAAACACATATTAAAATGTACACAGATATCGGCTGTTTAATTTTCAAGCCAGTATTGAGTAAACAGCAGCCATTAGTGTGGATCCTCCATGATTCAGTCATACAGTGTGTTCCCACCATGGGAATGATCACTCATGTTCCACTGTCTGGCCTGCCACTCTTCTTTGGGATGAGCACTTAGCTGTGTTGCCTACAATTTCTCTGGAGGGTTGTACATCGTATGGAAAACAGATTATCTGGGGAGCTTAATACCGCAGTCAATGTTTTTAATGAGTCCCTTCTGAACTCTAATGCAATATTAATAACAGAGGACAAAAATAATTTCAGAGAGTTTATGTAAATTATAAATTGCAATTCAATTTTATTGTTACTTCAAATTAAATGCCCACATTCACTAAATATGCCAAAGTCCAAAATTCAACTGGAAACATTTATAAACTGTTTTTAATGCACACATACCATCATCATCAATTTAGGTTTGTCTGTGAAAGTTTTTGAAGAGCTTCAGAAATATTGTTCATGTTTATGGAGACCATTTTAGGGAGATCCTACAAGAATAAGGGACAGAATCCTTCGTCCTTTAATATCCAGATTATTGTAAGTTTGCAAATATGTTGCTAATTAAAAGGACAGTAAACACAGTGCAATTACAAGACATTTCTGTTGTGTAGCTATAGAATAACACACCAGTCAAGTCTTAATGTCTATAAAACAAATTAACAACCTTTTTACTGCAATTATTTATCAATGGCCAAACTCCACCCACCAGTTGCCTCATTTGGAGGAGCCAATCTGGGCTTTAGTCCACAGACAACAAGGCTAACCACGGCTATAGTGTTAGTATAGAGTGCATTGTTTTTAGTTATTATCTTATTACTTGGCGATAAGCCTGCCCAAAGGGCAGTCTATGTTTAAAAAATTACAATCCCCAAAGGTGATATTACAAAAAATAAAAAATGTCAAATTACAGAAAAAAATAAACAAAGCTATCCAAAATAAAAAATTTAAACCAAAACTAATACTGCCATAAAAATAAAAAATCCCCCCAAAATAAAAACACCCCAAAGGGCCAGTGTAGATACATAATACTATAAGCTCATACAATTTATAATAGGAAATAAGCAAGAATCAGTTCTACCTAAGTGCCTGTCTGTGACATAATTAGCATTGTAAAACATGTAATTAACAAAAAAATAAAGCATTGTACATGAACAAAAAAAATATTTACTTTAAATATGCAACTTACTATCCCCGAGATTACGAGTTTGGCATTAACAGGGGTGCATTGCTAACGAGGCTTTTTTATCTAACGCTACCTTAAGCCAACGCTGGTATTACAGGGTTTTTTAAACCTGGCTTTAGCCGCAAAAGGGTGAGCGTAGCGCAAAATTTAGCTCCACATCTCACCTCAATACCAGCATTGCTTACGGTAGCGGTAAGCTGGCTTAACGTGCTCGTGCACGATTTCCCCATAGGAAACAATGGGGCTGAGCTGGCTGAAAAAAAACCTAACACCTGCAAAAAAGCAGCGTCCAGCTTCTAACGCAGCCCCATTGTTTCCTATGGGGAAATAAAAAATATGTTTGCACCTAACATGAACCCCGAGTCTAAATACCCCTAATATAACACTTATTAACCCCTAATCTGCCGCCCCCGCTATAGATGACACCTGCATTATATTATTAACCCCTACTCTGCCACTCCGGTCACCGCCGCCACCTATATTATAGTTATAAACCCTTAATCCCCCCCCCAACGTCGCTGCAAGTATATTAAATGAATTAACCCCTAATCTTCCGCCGCCAACGTCGCCACCACTATAATAAAGTTATTAACCCCTAAACCTAAGTCTAACCCTAACACCCCCTAATTTAAATATAATTTAAATACATCTAAATAAAATAACTACAATTAAATAAATGATTCCTATTTAAAACTAAATACTTACCTGTAAAATAAACCATAAGATAGCTACTATATAACTAATAGTTACATTGTAGCTATCTTATGATTTATTTTTATTTTACTGGCAACTTTGTATTTATTTTAACTAGGTACAATAGTTATTAATAGCTACCTAGCTAAAATAAGTACAAAATTACCTGTAAAATAAATCATAACCTATGTTAAAATTACACCTAACACTACACTATCATTAAATAAATTACCTAAACTACCTACAATTAAAAACAATTAAATTCAATAAACTAAATTACGAGAAAAAAACCACTAAATTACAGAAAATAAAAAAAATTACAAGAAGTTTAAACTAATTACACCTAATCTAATCCCCCTAATAAAATAAAAAGCCCCCCAAAATAATAAAATGCCCTACCCTATACTAAATTACAAATAGCCCTTAAAAGGGCCTTTTGCGGGGCATTGCCCCAAAGTAATCAGCTCTTTTACCTGTAAAAAAAGAATACAATACCCCCCAACATTACAACCCACCACCCACACACCCCTACTCTAAAAGCCACCCAATACCCCCTTAAAAAAACCTAACACTACCCCATTGAAGATCACCCTACCTTGAGCCGTCTTCACCCAGCCGGGCACCAGTGGTCATCCGATCCGTCCAGTAGTCTTCATCCAATGGGGCAGAAGAGGACATCCAGACTGGCAGAAGTCTTCATCCTATCCAGGCAGAAGAGGACATCCGGACCGGGAGAAGGCTTCATCCAAGCGGCATCTTCTATCTTCATCCATCCGATGAGGAACGGCTCCATCCTTCTAGGCCGACGGCTAACGACGAATGAATATTCCTTTAAATGATGTCATCCAAGATGGCGTCCCTCAAATTCCGATTGGCTGATAGGATTCTATCAGCCAATCGGAATTAAGGTAGGAAAAATCCGATTGGTTAATTTAATCAGCCAATCATATTGAAGTTCAATCCGATTGGCTGATTAAATCAACCAATCAGATTTTTCCTACCTTAATTCCGATTGGCTGATAGAATCCTATCAGCCAATCGGAATTCAAGGGACGCCATCTTGGATGATGTCATTTAAAGGAATATTCATTCGTCGTTAGTCGTCGGCCTAGAAGGATGTTCCGTGCCGGAGGTCTTCAAGATGGAGCCGTTCCTTGTCGGATGGATGAAGATAGAAGATGCCGCTTGGATGAAGCCTTCTCCTGGTCCGGATGTCCTCTTCTGCCCGGATAGGATGAAGACTTCTGCCAGTCTGGATATCCTCTTCTGCCCCATCGGATGAAGACTACTGGACAGATCGGATGACCACTGGTGCCCGGCTGGGTGAAGACGGCTCAAGGTAGGGTGATCTTCAATGGGGTAGTGTTAGTTTTTTTTAAGGGGGTATTGGGTGGGTTTTAGAGTAGGGGTGTGTGGGTGGTGGGTTGTAATGTTGGGGGGTATTGTATTCTTTTTTTTTACAGGTAAAAGAGCTGATTACTTTGGGGCAATGCCCCGCAAAAGGCCCTTTTAAGGGCAATTTGCAATTTAGTATAGGGTAGGGCATTTTATTATTTTGGGGGGCTTTTTATTTTATTAGGGGGCTTAGCTTAGGTGTAATTAGTTTAAACTTCTTGTAAAAAAATTTATTTTCTGTAATTAAGTGTTTGTTTTTGTAATTTTGTTTATTGAATTTAATTGTATTTAATTGTAGGTAGTTTAGGTAATTTATTTAATGATAGTGTAGTGTTAGGTGTAATTGTAACTTAGGTTAGGATTTTTTTTACAGGTAAATTTGTACTTATTTTAACTAGGTAGCTATTAAATAGTTAATAACTATTTAATAACTATTGTACCTAGCTAAAATAAATACAAAGTTGCCTGTGAAATAAATATAAATCCTAAGATAGCTACAATGTAACTATTAGTTATATTGTAGCTAGCTTAGGGTTAATTTTATCGGTAAGTATTTAGTTTTAAATAGGAATAATTTATTTAATTTTGTTAAATTTATTTATTTTAAATTAAATTATATTTAAGTTAGGGGGGGTTAGGGTTAGGTTTAGGGGTTAATACCTTTAATATAGTAGCGGCGACGTTGGGGGTGGCAGATTAGGGGTTAATAAATGTAAGTAAGTGTCGGCGATGTTAGGGCAGGCAGATTAAGGGTTAATAAAAATTAACTTGTGTTTGCGAGGCGGGAGTGCGGCGGTTTAGGGGTTAATACATTTATTAAAGTGCCAGCGATGTCCGGTCGGCAGATTAGGGGTTAATAAGTGTAGTTAGGTTGCGGCGACGTTGGGAGCGGCAGATTAGGGGTTAATAACTATAATGTAGGTATTGGCGATGTTAGGGGCAGCAGATTAGGGGTTCATAAGTATAATGTAGGTGGCGGCGATGTCCGGTCGGCAGATAAGGGGTTAAAAAAAATTATTATAGTGTTTGCAATGTGGGGGGGGGGCTCGGTTTAGGGGTTAATAGGTAGTTTATGGGTGTTAGTGTACTTTTTAGCACTTTAGTTAAGAGTTTTATGTTCCGGCGTTTGCCCATAAAACTCTTAACTACTGACTTTTAAATGCGTTCAAAGTCTTGCCAGGAGAGGGTCTACCGCTCACTTCTTCCAAGACTTGTAATACCAGCGTTAGGCAAATCCCATGGAAAAGATAGGATACGCAATTGACGTAAGGGGATTTGCGGTAGCCTCGAGTCGCGGAAGAAAAGTGAGCGGTACACCTGTACCTGCTAGACTCGTAATACCAGCGTTAGATAAAAAGCGGCGTTGGGACCTCTCAACGCTTATTTTAAAAGCTAACGCCAAACTCGTAATCTCGCCGTAAGTATTTTGTATGTCTATGCTGCGTCCATGCAATTTCCAATTGCTCCCTCAATGCAAAAAAAAATCTCATCTGAAGTAAAATACTTTTTTAATTAAGTGTTTTAAATTATTTTGAATTGTAAATATTATATTGGTCAACATTCAAGGGGGAACCAGATTCTAGTATTTATGTAATTACATTTTTTTTACCAGTCAGCGCTGCTTGCTGCCACTGCAGTGATTTATTTTCAGCTGTCACAGACACAAAGCAGAGGTAGAACCTAAGCAGCTCTAAAACAAATAGCTGTGCACGGGCTTAGATCTGCCCAGAGCAATTCACACTTCAGCTGTGATATCCTTGCCCCTTCCTCCGTTGCATGCGCAGTGAGTGCAGAGATCAACAGAAAAAGAGTATCTGAGAGCGAGCAGGTAGCAGTGCAACAAATTTATAACTTTTCACAAACTGGGGATTGGCTGTATTAAAACAGACACTAAATAATAATAATAATAAAATAATACAAATATACTTAAATAGAAAAAAATATCAAGATGGAAAATATTAATTAACATTGTGGAATGAGTCAAAAAAATCCTTTTAGTGTACACCTCAGGTTTTCAACTTCCTGTCCTGAGCGTGTATGAATGCTCTGTGGGGAGACCGGAAGAGAGGGAGCGAGATTATATGTTTTATGATTGTGTAAACTAACCACAGAAATGATTACATTTTAAGATATATATTTATCAGATTTGTTTAGGAAGTTTTGCACAATAAAACTTTTGACATAAATGAGTACAACTTTCTCATCGGACACTGCAGGGCACGCTCTGCATCACAGTAAGAGAGCACTGCACCTGCAGTGCAGAATATGCCGTGCACTGCTGTGTAGCAACGTGCATTACAATATGGTGGCATACATAGCAGTATCAAGCTCTGGATCACCATTGTAATTAAAATTCTTTATTTGGACAAGTTGGGGTAAGCTGAAAAAAACACATAGACATCCATGTTTTCTTGGGGGGTTTTTGCACATAAGTTAGTTTTAAGAAGTTTTAGCAGACAGGTGTTATGGGTCCCTTTAATCTAATACTAAACTACCAATAGCCCTTATAAGGGTTTTTGTAGGGCATTGCCCTAAGTTAAACAGCTCTTTTTCCTATAAAAATTACCAATTACCCCCTAACAGTAACCTCCCCCCCCACCCAACCAACCCCCCAAAATTATAAAAACTAAGTCTAAAAAAACATAAGCTACCCAATTGCCCTTAAAGGGGCATTTGTATGGGCATTGCCCTTAAAAGGGCATTCTGCTCTTTTACTGCCCTTAAAAGGGCAATCAGCTCTTTTACAGCCCAAAAAACCCTATTCTTAAAAAAAACACCCCAAAAAATAAAAAAAAGCCTAAGACTAAGCCCTAAATAGGTACTCAACGTTCCTGAAGTCCGGTGGAGAAGGTCTTCTTCCAGGTGGCTCAATCATCCTGTATCTTCATCCGGAGCAAAGGCGGCGCGGAGCTGGCTTCCCCGTTGCGCAGATCCGGAGCGGCGGTCCTCAGTGGTGGTTCTCATCGGCGGTCTTCAGCAGCGGCGGTCCAAAGTGGCATGGAGGCTCCTCTTAATCCGATCTCCATCATACACTGAAAACTCAATGCAAGGTACTGCATTCAATTTGGGGTACCTTTCATTCCTAGTGGCTGAAATTTTAAAAACAGCCAATAGGATTAGAGCTTCTGAAATCCTATTGGCTGTTCAAATCAGCCAATAAGATTTCAGTAGCTCTCATCCTATTGGCTGATTTCAAAATTTCAGCCAATAGGAATGGAAGGTACCCCATTAAATATGGGGTACCTTGCATTTAATCTTCAGTGTGCGACAGACGTTGGCATGAAGAGGAGCCTCTGTGCCGCTTTGGACTGCCGCCGCTGAGGATCCGTGCATCGGGGAAGCCAGCTCTGCACCTCCTGCCCGTGCCGCCTTTGCTTCGGATGAAGACAGAAAATGATGGAACCGCCTGGAAGAAGACCTTCTCCACCGGACTTCAGGAACGGTAAGTACCTATTTGGAATTAGGATTTTTTTTTTTTTTTTTTTTTAAGATTAGGGATTTAATAAGCTTGTAAAAAAGATAAATGCCCTGAATGCCCTTTTAAGGGCAATGCCCATACAAATGCCCCTTTAGGGGCAATGGGTAGTTTAGGTGTTTTTAGTGTTAGTTTTTTTTATTTTGGGGGTTTGGTGGGTGCGGGGGGTGTTTACTGTTAGGAGGTCTTAGTATTTTTTAAATGTAAAGAGCTGTTTAACTTAAGGCAATGCCCTACAAAAGGCCCTTTTAAGGGTGATTGGTAGTTTAGATTAGGGTGTGTTTTTATTTTGGGGTGGCTTTTTTATTTTCATAGGCATTATGTTTAATGTTTTTTATTTTTGATAATTTTGTTTATTTTTTTCTGTAATGTTAGACTTTTATATTTTGTAATTTTAGATATTTTTTTTGTAATTTAATGTTTTATTTTAATTGTAACTTAGTTTATGTAATGGGGTTAATTTAGGGGGTGTTAGGTTAGGGGGCTTAGTAATTAAAATTCATTATTTGCGTTGTGGGTGGGGTTTGGCGGTTTAGGAGTTAATAGGTTTATTAGGTTTATTGCGATGTGGGGGTTTGGCGGTTTAGGAGTTAATAGTTTAATTAGGTTTATTGTGATGTGGGGGTCTGGTGGTTTAGGGGTTAACAGGTTAATTAGGTTTATTGCGATGTGGGGGGTTGGCGGTTTAGGGGTTAATATTTTAATTATGTTATTTGCATTGTTTAATTTGTGGATAAGGGGTTAATTACTTTATTATTTTGCGATGTGGGGTTTGACTGTTTAGGTGTTTGTTAATACTTAGTTAATACTTAGTGCGGAAGGTTAGTTTTTTTTGTTATACTTTGTGCGGTTAGGTTTTTTTATTTTGTGTGAGTGGTTCATTTTTTATTTTTATTTTTCTTGCCCGTGGTTACATGTTTTTTCGTTATTTTTTAAAAAAAATTTAAGGCTTTGTTTGCCTACGCTGCATCCAGGCACACAAAAAGCCAAAATTACAGTATCGTGACTGTGTTAACGTATTCTCCCATACACTTCAATGGATTGCAAAAAGTGGGGGGGGGGAAACTAATACCCCAAAATTTGCGCAAACCTGATCACATTTTCTCAAGTGAACTAACCCGAAATGAAATATGAATATTTGACATTCCATTGTTCATCACATAGCAGAATAAGTATGCAAACACGCCACAGCCCCCAGCTGAGACAAAAACTAAAAGTAAATTGTTTAGTTTAACCCAAAGTGCTGTGTACAAAAATTTGATGTATAAATAAAAAAAAAGTTTAAAAAGTACATATAATGAAAAAAATAGAGGTAATAAAGCTGATTATAGCCTCAAAATGGCCAAAATGTGCACTGTAGTGTAAAACTAAAATTTTTAACAAATGCAACCATGAACGAAATAACTAAAATTGATTTTTTTTTAACAAAATGAAAATTTCTGATTCAACAAAAATATGTATATACATGTGTATATATGTGTGTACATGTGAATACATGTGTTTGTATATACATAAATATATATAAATACATATACATGCATATATATATATATATACACCCATGCACATATTTAGACATACAGTATATATATTATTATATATTATAGCCCTTTTGTCATACCATATACATTTTAACCCTTATTTATTTATTTATTAATATTTATTTTCATAATTTTTATCAGATAGTGTATATATGAGTGTAACACTTTATTTTAATGTATTTATGTTGTGTTTGGTGCACTTTTTTTTAACTCTTACTCTTTATGCTAGGTGGACATGATACAATGTAGCATATTATGTCCGCCGCACATCGATAAATGCGGACAGCATACACTGCCTGCATTTATCATTGCACAAGCAGTTCTTGTGAACTGCTTGTGCAATGCCGCCCCCTGTAGATTCGCGGCCAATCGGCTGCTAAGCAAGGGGTGTCAATCAGCCCAATCGTATAGGATCGGACGGATTGATGTCCGCAGCCTCAGAGCAGATGGACAAGTTATGTAGCAGCGGTCTTTAGACCGCCGCTTCATAACTGCTGTTTTCGGCGAGCCTGAAGGCTGGCGAGGAAACAGGGGCTTGATAATTTGGCACTTAGGTCTCCACTTGAGCAAACCCAATGTCGGCTAATTTTGTTTGTGCTTCAGCAAAGCATTTGCCCGTTTGTGGGTACGCGATAAATTAGCGCTCCACTTGTAATCTGGCCCTAAATTGTTTAACTTTGACTTCACTGTACCTTTATTGTGAGACATACTAACGTTACAGCACTGTATACATTTGCCCGGATTCACTAAACCTGATACTAAGACACTCTTCCAGCATCCTGGTCTAAGGGGAAATATTTTAAGTTTTGGGAATATTATAAGGTAGAGCAGAAAGGCTGCTTGACTCAGGCTAAAGTGCTAATTACATTTAGGGTTTGACAAAATAATATTATAGACATCAGTCTTCAGAAGCTCCTCCTTCAAAACACCCCTAGAGCAGGAGTAGATTATCACAAAAAATAATGTGTTTACATTGCTTACAGGGTCCAGCAAAGAGAATTTTGTTTATTTCAGTTCTCATTTTATTTAAATACATTTTACAGATTATTTTAAGGATCTTTTCAAACAAACCAAAATTTCTGTTCCTTTAAAGGGACAGTCTACTATTGTTTAAAAAGATAGATAATATCTTTATTTCCCATTCCCCAGTTTTGCATAACCAACACTTTTATATTAAAGGGACACTGAACTCAAATATTTTCTTTTATGATTCAGCTAGAGCATGACATTTTTAACAACTGTCTAATTTACTCCAATTATCAATTTTTTTGTTCTCTTGCTATCTTTATTTTAAAAGCAGGAATGTAAATCTTATCAGACAGCCCATTTTAGGCTCAGCACCATGGATAGCGCTTGCTTTTTGGAGGCTACATTTACTCAGCAATAAGCAAGCATAACCCAGGTTCTTAACCAAAAATGGGCCGGCTCCTATGCATCACATTCCTGCTATTTAAATAAAGATAGCAAGATAATGGAGAAAAATGGATAATAGGAGTAAATTAGAAAGTTGCTTAAAATTGCATTCTCTATATGAATTATGAAAGAAAAAATTTGGGTTTAGTGTCCCTTTAATACACTTTTACCTCTATGACTACCTTGTATCTAAGCCTCTGCAGACTGCCCCCTTATCCCAATGCTTTTTACAAACTAGCATTTTGGCCAATTGGTGCTGATTCCTGTATAACTTCAAGCTAGTGAGCACAATGTTATCTATATGGCACAGATGAACTAGCAGTGTCTGGCTGTGAAAAGCTAATAAAATGTGCTGAGATAAGAGGCTTAGAAACAGGAAGACATTTAGAGGTTTTAAAGTATATCTTTTAAAAAATACAAAAAATCAAGTAGACTGCCCCTTTAAAGGAACAGGGTACTGTAAAAATAAACTTTTATGATTCAGAAAGAACATCCAGTTTTAAGACACTTTCGAATTAACTTCCATTATCACATTTTGCACAGTGTTTTTATATTCACACTTTCTGGGAAACAAGCTCCTACTGAGCATGTGCACAAGTTCATCGAGTATACGTATACTGGTCTGTGATTGGCTGATGGGTTAAACTGAAACATGTTCCAAACAATGTCTTTCATTCAGTGTGAAATTAAAAGTAATTTTTATCTATACAAATATAATGATTGTGTTAAAAGACCGTAATAAGTTGTACAGTTTATTAAAAAAGCACACAATTCTATTGAATTTCTATCAGCTTAGCTGAGCTAGAGCAAGTTGACAGAAGCTTTATTTCATTAAAAAAAAAACTTCAGATGATAGAGTATTAATCACCATTGATTGGCTGGGGCTGGCCTGTAATCTTCTTGTTTTATGGTAGACTATGTAATTAGGAACCATTCTCAAAATGAATTGGGGTTTAAATTAAACAAGACAAGTGGCAAATCTCAACACAGTTTGTCACATAGCAAGCACATATACTTACAGAGATTACATACTGTTTATATGTCAAGTACAGGTAGCCCTCAGTTTACGCCGGGGTTAGGTTCCAGAAAGAATGGTTGTAAATCTAAACCATTGTAAATTGAAACCCAGTTTATAATGTAAGTCAATGGGAAGTGAGGGAGATAGGTTCCAGGTCCCTCTAAAAATTGTCATAAGTAACACCTAATACATTATTTTTAAAATGAAGACTTTAATTGCTAAATAGCATTATAAACCTAATAAAATAATCACACAACACAGACTTCACTTGCATTTTTCTGCAAACAGTTCTTTCTATGCATTCCAATCTGGACTGATTTATTTATATAGGAAGATCTTGTTCCTTTGAAATCTGCTTGATAGCTCAGGTCTGGTTAAACTGATTAATTTCAGCTTGCTTGGCTTTGCTGCAACACAAGCGGACAGCTCCACCTACTGGCTATTTTAATAAATGCACTGCTTCTCAATTCTTTTCAATAGCAGTCACATGACTGGAAAAAAAAGTTGTTATTCTAAAACGGTGTAAATTGAACCGTTGTAAAACGAGGGCCACCTGTACTCAGACAACTTTCTTTTATATAATCTAAAAAGAGAATGCATCCCAGAGTTTTGAGTTTGGAAAATTAGATGTTCCTGTACTGAATAAAACATTTTTTTCTCTCTGAGTTGTCCATAAAAGCCAATGAGTAGTACAGGTACAGTCCTTGGAGCTCAGTTATACGTAATCACTCACTTCCTGTTATTTTCACATTAAACTGAAACAGATTGTCATTGGCTTACCTTTGTGTTCAGTTAGAAACCAGTAGTGCATTGCTGCCCCTTCAACAAATGATACCAAGAGAATGAAACAAATTTGATAATAGAAGTTAACTGGAAAGTTGTTTAACATTATATGTTCTACCGAAATCATAAAAGAAAAAGTTTGGGTTTCATGTCCATTTAACCTTTTGTTTCATGAAAAAAAAAAATTAAGATGTGTAACTGCTTACCTTTCATATACATGATGGGAAATCTTTGAATAACATGTCCCTTTTATGAGACTGGAGCACATAATCAGGAAGAATGGGAGTGTTAAAGGGACATGTGTTTCAAGCAGATTAAAAGTCAATTAAAAATAGCAATTAACCACGTTTTTTTCTTCAATTTTTAAGAAACAACAAGATTACAGTTCCTTTAGGGAAATATCCTCATTTAGATTTAACAAAAAAATTACTTTAAAAGAACATTAAGGGCCAGATTACGAGTGGAACGCTAACAGTTGTGCGCAAGCAAAAAGGGGCTGCGTCGGATTTTTCTCCTATTACAAGTTGAAAGTAAACGCGATTACTTGAGAGCAATTGAAGTTAATGTGTGCCAGGTTAGCATGACCTCAGAGTTCTGTTTAACTGCTTTGTGAAAGAAAACACATCAAAAATGCATTACAAAGTACAATTACATTTATAATAACACTATCTAATAAAAAATATTTTAAAAAAATATTGCAAAAAAAAGTTATAAAGGCTCAAAGATATGAGGTCTTAGGTGTTAGAAAAAAAGGAGTCAAATGGCTGGCTTTAAGATTGAGATACATACATATACATCTCTAAAGATTTATATGTATGTATATAGATATGTTTATGTGTGTATATATATATGTATGTATGTATTTATATGTATTTACAGACATATGCACACATATAAACACACAAATACATATTAAAACAAATATATATATATATGTATATATATATATATATATATATATATATATAAATAGAACATATTCTTCTATGTGAAGAGCATTGGAAAGGGAAATATTCATATTTTCATGTCTGGTATTCACACTTGAGAATATGGGATCGGGAGTTAGGTTTTTTCCCACTTTTTTGCTCCATTGACTTCTATGGGGGAATATATTATCGCGCGCACGATATTGGGTCAGCGTGCAAGCAAAAACAGTTTACTTTCAACTCATAATAATATCAGCACAAAAATCTTACTTCTAGCGCAGTTAACACTCGAGTGGGAGCATCAAATAGCGCTCCACTTGTAATCTAAATGTTTACGGTCAAAATTAAACTTTTATTATACAAATACAACATTCCATTTAAAAAAAAAATCCAATTTACTTTATTAAATTGTGCACAGTCTTTTTTTACATGCACTCTTTCTGATGCACCAGCTACTACTGGGCATGTGCAAGAGTTCACAGTGTATACATAAGTGTGAGATTTATTCATGGATCACATGATACAGGATATTACATCCAGCACTCACAGTCTTTAGTATGCATGCCTCTGGGGGGCCACTGCAAAGACCCCAAAAGATATACAGATGTAAAAGAAGTCCAGAAAAGGCAGCATCAGTTTCAAAGCTTTAATTAAGCAAAAATGTCAACAGACATAGCGACATTTCGGGAGGAGTTCCCTTAATCATGCCATATAAACAAATGATTTAACGCACCTTTTTATACCCTATGACTACTAGAGGGCCACACTGAGCAACAAATACATAAAACCCCTTTAGTGCATGACTTATCAAACTTATCTCCTTGCATATTTTAATACATGGGATCTGGTGATAAAAATGCTCCTTTATCTAATCATTTATTGTTAGCATCACATAATATCCGTCAATTTCGCTTTCAGATTCTTGAGCATATTACCAGACCACGCAGAGGTGGAAATATAGAATTATTTTTGAAGCAACGTGAATGTTATTGGATATATGAATTAAATACCTTAGAACCAACGGGGCTGGACAAAGATTGGGATCTGTCTGTATATCTGTAAATATTCTATGAGGTAAATAATGATAAATTAATTGTGTTAAAATTTGAATAGGACGTGTTTAAATTTGTTGCTTTGCCAAATCAGAATAGGTATGTTGAAATAATGTTTTTTTAATTAAAATTGTTTTAATATGTACATAACCCACATTTATTGAAATATGCAAGGAGATAAGTCTGTTAAGTCAAAGGGGTTAATGTATTTTTTTTTTCTCACTGTGGCCCTCTAGTTGTCATAGGGAATAAAAATGTGTGTTAAATCGTTTGTTTGTATGGCATGATTAAGGGAACTCACCCGAAACATCACTATGTCTGTTGACATCTTTGCTTAATTAAAGCATTGAAACTGATGCTGCCTTTTCTGGACTTCTTTTACGTCATCACATGATACAGTGGCAGGGAAATGGAAGCATTTTGAAATTTGTTAGAAAAAAAAACCTACTACTCATTTGAAATTGAAAGTGCTATTGTGTTGTCAATACTTTTCCATTGTTGATTATCCAATGTTTTTGCATTTAAAGCTCTGCATTGCATTAGCGCTATAGCTTACAAGCAGGTCTAGCTAAATGCCTAGGTAAGGGTCCTTTCACACCCCCTCTAGTACACATTCATACTCCTGTCCGCCATCTGTCATTGGGCCTGATGATCAAATGTTTGCACGTAAAAACCGAGAAAACCCATGTTTAGTCTTGCAGCGACAATGTTGATGAATTTATCAAAGAAAATGGGCAGTCCCTGCTATGTAAAAGTTTGCAATGGAGGACAAAGTACATAGCGAGACCCCAGCGAATGTTTAAAATGTAATATTACACCTAATATAAATCAAGATATTCTGTTTTCAGTGCACTGTACATTAAAGTCCCTGTTATTTTCTTATGCATAGGATTTACTTTCATGGCAATTAGTTTTTTTTTAGCATTTTGATAAAAGCTCGCCATCTTTTAAGTTGCAAGAAAAACAGCGAGAACTGTTGGAAGAAAATGTTTAGATAATTACACTTGGATTTGAGATAAAATTTCATACACACCCGTTTTGTATTTTGTACCTATGAGTTCGAATTTCTATGTATTTTTGCGCAACTGGTGTACTTAAACTATGATTTGTGCTGTGAATATTTAATATGATTTATTCCTGTGTAATTTACATACAAATGTTATGTTTTTGATAACATTTTTGGTAAACGTCCGCAATCCATTATTTCTGGGAATTATTCTTCTCTACCACTAGGAAGAGGCAAAGATTTTTTTATTTTATTTATTTTTATTTTTTCTTCTTCTTGTATATATGGGCCTGGTACAGAATCTGTTACATTATCCCCCTTGCTATTTTGTGCACATTAGTTAGTTTGTTTTTCACATGTTGGCTTCCGGGTTTTTCGCGCTACAGCCGAATTATGCTCGTCGGGTTAGCACACGCTTGTTCGGTAATGCACACCTTGGGTTTTGGACTTGGATCGCAAAATTTCTTATATATTATTCAGACACAAAAGCCTTACACTAGAAGGAATTATTATAAGGTCTGGAAGGCCTTTAATTCTTGGTGTCTGAATCATGTTTCTTTTTGGCATTCTTTAAGAATTCATAGGATTCTACAGTTTTTACAGGATGGTTTGGATAAGGGTTTATCTGACAGTTCTTTGAAGGGGCAGGTTTCTGCTCTTTCAGTTTATTTCATAAGATTGCTAGTCATGGTTTTGTTCAGGCTTTGGTTCGAATCAAACCTGTAATCCAGCCAATTTCTCCTCTATGAAATGTTAAATTGGTGTTAAAGGGACTCTGAACTTAATTTTTTTCTTTAGTGATTCAGATAGAGCATGCAATTTTAAGCAACTTTCTAATTTACTCCTGTTCTCTTGGTATCTTTATTTGAAAAAAGAAGGCATCTAAGCTAAGGAGCTAGACAATTTTTGGTTCAGGAGACTGGGCAGCACTTGTTTATTGGTGGGTGAATTTATCCCCCAATCAGCAAGAACAACCCAGGTTGTTCACCAAAAATGGGCCGGCATCTAAACTTGCATTCTTGCTTTTCAAATAAAGATACCAAGAGAATGAAGAAAACTTGATAATAGGAGTAAATTAGAAAGTTGCTTAAAATTGCATGCTCTATCTGAATCACAAAAGAAAAAAATTGGGTTCAGTGTCCCTTTAAGGGTTTTACAGGCTCTTCCTTATGCATAATACCTTTAGGGAAATTAATTTTAAATGACAACTAGCGTTTTCAATTAATGTATATAACTGAATTACAATATTTTTTGATGACGGAGTCCCTTAAATGTCCTAGATTCAAAATGATCTGATTGCTGATTTTGAACTATATCTCTAATAGTAATCACATTTTTTAGGAGCAAGACAAATGTATGGAGATGAATCTAAAAAGCTAGGATCTAGACGTACAATACTGGTTCTGCATCCTCTGACCTCTGGGACCTCTGTTTGTTTTGTTGTAAAAGAATCAGTTGTAATATTCTTATATTTGTGTGCAATGTTTAAAAGAGAGAAAGATGATGTTGATGTTTCACCTGCATCTCTTTCATCATTCTGAAATAACAAATTGCTTCTGGGTTTTATGAAAGCAAATCATCAGATTTATTTGTATTATGCTTCTTTCATTATCGCATCTATTGCACTTAAAGGGACATTATACACTAGATTTTTCTTTGCATAAATATTTTGTAGATGCTCCATTTATATAAAAAAAATGTATAGTTTTGCTTATTTGTAAATAAAATTGCACTGATTTCCAGACTCCTAACCAAGCTCCAAGGTTTTAGGAGAATACTGATGTATGCCTACTCCATCTTGCTCCTGTTTGTGTTAAGAGTCTTTTCATATGCAGAGGAAGGGGGAGGGGGGAGTGTCTGCTTTTTTTGCTATAGAACCACTTTCAGTGGGTGTTCCAGCTAACCTTTTCAACAGTGCTAAACTGGGAGCTTCTAAGTACGTTTTTAAATGGTTTTATACTGGATTTTTATTTCAGTATCTGTGCATATTATTCTCTATAGTAGTGTCTATTACATGCAGTTAAATTAAAATTGGTGTTTACTGTCCCTTTAATCTTAAGCTCTTTTGTCAAAGTACACAAAGAATGCAATGTCACCAAATAGATATGAATGATCCTTGTTGGATTCAAGTTGAATAATAATAATAATCACTTTTACAATAATAAAAATGAGGGAAGTCAATAACCCGACAAGAAGCTGAAAATGTATAGAGAGTAGGTGTATTTATAATTCGCTAAATGACATTATTAACTATTGGGAATAAATTGCTCATAGACCACTAATACAGGGTTTGACACTGTATACTGTATAAAGCATAATAGACAAGTATTATATCTGTTAGTGTCTAGTATATGGATAAGTCCTTTGATATTCCGTTGAGAATACATACTGTAGTGAGTTTGTCACATGTACTTTATACTTTTACTCATTTTTCATTTATTTACCTATGTATTTATTCAACTACTCACTTGTTGACTTGTATCATTAGCCTCGGCCACTTACGAATTCAGGAGTATAATCAGAGAAATAATTACTCTGACTAGTAATAACAATAAAAGTACTGTTAGGGAAATGTGTAAAAAGATTCCCTGAGCTAGTCTGCAAAATCTAAAAAATATAATATTTCTTATTAAAAGGTATTACTATGTTTTTTTCCACTTACTAGTTAACCTTACGATATTATATCAATAATAGCAACTATAGATTAGTTACATTGCAGCTGGTGAAGGTCTAATTTAATTTGTTAGTTGCATTCACTAAGAGGTTATAATAGGCAACATATTATTTCTACTTTTACTTAGAATGTTACTTATAAGGTTTCAAAGTTTAACTGGTTCATATTGCTATGACCACTAAGAATGATTTAGGATTGGCGACATTAACAAGATGTAATAAACTATATTATATCACAGTATGCAAGTGTTATGTTACAAATATGCAATTATGTAACTACATCTTAATAGATTGCGGAAATAGAATTGTCAGTTATTTATGCATCAATGCGCATGTATCTGTGTCTGTAGCTTTAAGAATATTTGCATGCAAAGTCAGATGACTAAGTATCACCCAATGAAATTACGGCATTTCATTTAAATAAGCAACCTGTTCTTAATTGAGGTTAAGTCTATAGGGCCGATTTATCAAGCTCCGTATGGAGCTTGATGCCCCTGTTTCCGAAACAGAAGTTATGAAGCAGCGGTCTAAAGACTGTTGCTCCATAACTTGTCCGTCTGCTCTGAGGCCACGGACAGAAATCAACCCGATCGAATACGATCGGGTTGATTAACACCCCCTGCTAGCGGCTGATTAGCCGCGAATCTGCAGGGGGCGGCATTGCACCAGCAGTTCACAAAAACTGCTGGTGCAATGATTAATGCAGACAGCGTATGCAGTCAGCAATTATCAATGTGCAGCAAATATGATACGCTACATCGTATCATATCTGCTCGCACTATGATAAATCTACCCCTGGAATAAAAGTTTTTGGTTTTAAGCTACATTGAGAGTGTGCCGGTACTTTTGTTGCTTTTAAAATATATATATATATATATACATATACATATATACATACAGTACATATATATATATATATATATATATATATATATATATATACACATATACATATATACATACATATATATATATGTATATATATATATATATATATATATATATATATATATAAATATGTCTCTCTCTCTCTCTCTCTCTCTCTCTATATATATATATATATATATATATATATATATATATATATATATATATATATATATATATATATATATACAGGTGGCCCTCATTTCTCTTGTTAAGTGTATCCAGTCCACGGATCATCCATTACTTGTGGGATATTCTCCTTCCCAACAGGAAGTTGCAAGAGGATCACCTACAACAGAGCTGCTATATAGCTCCTCCCCTCACTGCCATATCCAGTCATTCTCTTGCAACTCTCAACAAAGATGGACGTAGTAAGAGGAGAGTGGTGTATTATAGTTAGTTTTTTAACTTCAATCAAAAGTTTGTTATTTTTAAATGGTACCGGAGTGTACTGTTTCATCTCAGGCAGCATTAGAAGAAGAATCTGCCTGTGATTTCTATGATCTTAGCAGAAGTAACTAAGATCCACTGCCGTTCTCACATATTCTGAGGAGTGAGGTAACTTCAGAGGGGGAATGGCGTGCAGGTTTTCCTGCAATAAGGTATGTGCAGTTAATATATTTCTAGGGATGGAATTTGCTTGAAAAATGCTGCTGATACCGGATTAATGTAAGTTAAGCCTTAAATGCAGTGATAGCGACTGGTATCAGGCTTATTAACAGAGATACATACCCTTATAAAAGTGTAATATAACAGATTATCACACCACCCAGGGGTGGTGATAAGTTATCTATATTATGCAAACAAGAGACTTATTGGATTTTTAAAACTCAATGTTTACTACCACTTGGTTACAACTCAGAATATGACATCATAAACTACTGGCAGAAATAAATAGACAAGCTGCAGGGATTTATATGAAATACTTCTTTTTTAGATTAGGGAACATTAGAGATTTCTCTAATTGGTAAATGAGTTTAAAATCCATTAATTATTGGTCTATAAGGGTTAAACACATAGATAAATCAGTAATTTTCATGTAGTTTAGTGGCAAACACTCCTTCTTAATGTACGTTTCGATAGAGTTTTTTAGTTATCTATCAACAGGGTTACTGTTTATCTGTTTGATTACTTTAGATTTGTCTAAAAATAACTGAATATTCGCTCCTCTCTACTGCTTTGTCTATGTACATTTTTATATTAATTTTCATTTTTATTTTTTGTTTGTCAATTGTCTACATACTAAGAGACAGTTAGATATTTTCTCTGCCTCTTTTAACTATGAAAGTAGATAGACTATCTCAAAAGTTTCGTTGCTGTTTGGTTTTTACCATATATAATTATCAAACTTTAAAGGACAGTGGTGAGTCTGTTAGTATAACTGTCTCTGTTATAAAGTTAAATAACTTATCTAATTCTACAGTCCTATTGTCCTAGATATTTATACTTGTACACTGCCTTCTTGTACTATCCTCTTAGATTGTACTTTCCACACTTTGCTCTTTATCTTCATTGTCTGTAAACATTGTATTTACCTATTAATGTATATATTGTCTTGTATTATTCCCTATCCATGTTTAAAGGGAATTTGGTATGAACAGGGTTAAGGTGATTAGCAGTACACTTAATGTTTTTAACCAATGAATATGGAGTGTTTAGCATAAAAGGGAGCACCCCCTAACAGGTGTTATTCTATGATTACGGTCAATACGACCGAAACCGGTCAGAGTTTTTTTGCTTGAATCACCTCCATGTTGCTGTATGCCTTTGCATTGTTTTAAAGGAATAAAGAATTTGTTAAACTTTTTAACTGCTGCTTCACTTTGGAATTATTTTTTTGTAAGATCCACTGCCGTTCTCACATATTCTGAGGAGTGAGGTAACTTCAGAGGGGGAATGGCGTGCAGGTTTTCCTGCAATAAGGTATGTGCAGTTAATATATTTCTAGGGATGGAATTTGCTTGAAAAATGCTGCTGATACCGGATTAATGTAAGTTAAGCCTTAAATGCAGTGATAGCGACTGGTATCAGGCTTATTAACAGAGATACATACTCTTATAAAAGTGTAATATAAAACGTTTGCTGGCATGTTAATCGTTTTTATATATGTTTGGTGACAAAACTTATTGGGGCCTAGTTTTTTTCCACATGGCTGGCTTGATTTTTGCCTAGAAACAGTTTCCTGAAGCTTTCCACTGTTGCAATATGAGTGGGAAGGGCCTATTTTAGTGCTTTTCTGTGCAGCTAAAAATACTGACAGAGACATTCAGCTTCCCTCTGCATGATACAGGACATCTCTGAAGGGCTCAAAAGGCTTCAAAGTCGTGTTTGAGGAGGGTAACAATCACAAAAATTTGTTAGTGTAACTGCCTTTTTTCACTGTTATTTCAAATTTTGTCAAAATTTGTTTCTTTTAAAGGCACAGTAACGTTTTTTATATTGCTTGTTAACTTGCTTTAAAGTGTTTTCCAAGCTTGCTAGTCTCATTGCTAGTCTGTACAAACATGTCTGAAACAGAGGATACTTGTTCATTATGTTTAAAAGCCATGGTGGAGCCCCATAGGAGAATGTGTACTAAATGTATTGATTTCACCTTAAACAGTAAAGATCAGTCTTTATCTATAAAAGAATTGTCACCAGAGGGGTCTGTCGAGGGGGAAGTTATGCCGACTAACTCTCCCCACATGTCGGACCCTTCGCCTCCTGCTCAAGGGACGCACGCTAATATGGCGCCAAGTACATCAGGGACGCCCATAGCGATTACTTTGCAGGACATGGCTGCAATCATGAATAATACCCTGTCAGAGGTATTATCCAGATTGCCTGAATTGAGAGGCAAGCGCGATAGCTCTGGGGTTAGACGAGATACAGAGAGCGTAGATGCTGTAAGAGCCATGTCTGATACTGCGTCACAATATGCAGAACCTGAGGACGGAGAGCTTCAGTCTGTGGGTGATGTCTCTGAATCGGGGAGACCTGATTCAGAGATTTCTAATTTTAAATTTAAGCTTGAGAACCTCCGTGTATTGCTTGGGGAGGTATTAGCTGCTCTGAATGACTGTGACACAATTGCAGTGCCAGAGAAATTGTGTAGGCTGGATAAATACTATGCAGTGCCGGTGAGTACTGATGTTTTTCCAATACCTAAAAGGCTTACAGAAATTATTAGTAAGGAGTGGGATAGGCCCGGTGTGCCCTTTTCCCCACCTCCTATATTTAGAAAAATGTTTCCAATAGATGCCACTACACGGGACTTATGGCAGACTGTCCCTAAGATGGAGGGAGCAGTTTCTACTTTAGCAGAGTGTACCACTATCCCGGTTGAGGACAGTTGTGCTTTTTCAGATCCAATGGATAAAACATTAGAGGGTTACCTTAAGAAAATGTTTATTCAACAAGGTTTTATTTTACAGCCCCTTGCATGCATTGCGCCTGTTACTGCTGCGGCGGCATTCTGGTTTAAGGCCCTGGAAGAGGCCATCCATACAGCTCCATTGACTGAAATTGTTGACAAGCTTAGAACTCTTAAGCTAGCTAACTCATTTGTTTCTGATGCCATTGTTCATTTGACTAAACTAACGGCTAAGAATTCCGGATTCGCCATCCAGGCGCGTAGGGCGCTATGGCTCAAATCCTGGTCAGCTGATGTGACTTCAAAGTCTAAATTACTCAACATTCCTTTCAAGGGGCAGACCTTATTCGGGCCTGGTTTGAAAGAAATTATTGCTGACATTACTGGAGGTAAGGGTCATACCCTTCCTCAGGACAGGGCCAAATCAAAGGCCAAACAGTCTAATTTTTGTGCCTTTCGAAATTTCAAGGCAGGTGCAGCATCAACTTCCTCTGCTTCAAAACAAGAGGGAACTTTTGCTCAATCCAAGCAGGCCTGGAAACCTAACCAGTCCTGGAACAAGGGCAAGCAGGCCAGAAAGCCTGCTGCTGCCTCTAAGACAGCATGAAGGAGCGGCCCCCTATCCGACAACGGATCTAGTAGGGGGCAGACTCTCTCTCTTCGCCCAGGCGTGGGCAAGAGATGTTCAGGATCCCTGGGTGTTGGAGATCATATCTCAGGGATATCTTCTGGACTTCAAAGCTTCTCCTCCACAAGGGAGATTTCACCTTTCAAGATTATCTGCAAACCAGATAAAGGAAGAGGCATTCCTAAGCTGTTTACAAGATCTCCTTGTATTGGGAGTGATCCATCCAGTTCCGCGGACGGAACAAGGACAGGGGTTTTATTCAAACCTGTTTGTGGTTCCCAAAAAAGAGGGAACCTTCAGAGCAATTTTGGATTTAAAGATCCTAAACAAATTCCTCAGAGTTCCGTCATTCAAGATGGAAACTATTCAAACCATTTTACCCATGATCCAAGAGGGTCAGTACATGACCACAGTGGACTTAAAGGATGCCTACCTTCACATTCCGATTCACAAGAATCATCATCAGTTCCTGAGGTTTGCCTTTCTAGACAGGCATTACCAATGTGTAGCTCTTCCATTCGGGTTGGCTACAGCCCCAAGAATTTTTACAAAGGTTCTGGGCTCACTTCTGGCGGTCCTAAGACCGCGAGGCATAGCGGTGGCTCCTTACCTGGACGATATCCTGATACAGGCGTCAAGCTTTCAAATTGCCAAATCTCATACAGAGATAGTTCTGGCATTCCTGAGGTCGCATGGGTGGAAAGTGAACGAAGAAAAGAGTTCTCTATCTCCTCTCACGAGGGTTTCCTTCCTAGGGACTCTAATAGATTCTGTAGAAATGAAAATTTACCTGACGGAGTCCAGGTTATCAAAACTTCTAAATGCTTGCCGTGTTCTTCACTCCATTCCGCGCCCCACGGTGGCTCAGTGCATGGAAGTAATCGGCTTAATGGTAGCGGCGATGGACATAGTGCCATTCGCGTGCCTGCATCTCAGACCACTGCAATTATGCATGCTCAGTCAGTGGAATGGGGATTACACAGATTTGTCCCCTCTACTAAATCTGGATCAGGAAACCAGAGATTCTCTTCTCTGGTGGTTATCTCGGGCCCATCTGTCCAAGGGTATGACCTTTCGCAGACCAGATTGGACAATTGTAACAACAGATGCCAGCCTTCTAGGTTGGGGTGCAGTCTGGAACTCCCTGAAGGCTCAGGGTTCATGGACTCAGGAGGAGAAACTCCTCCCAATAAATATTCTGGAGTTAAGAGCAATATTCAATGCTCTTCTGGCTTGGCCTCAGCTAGCAACACTGAGGTTCATCAGATTTCAGTCGGACAACATCACGACTGTGGCTTACATCAACCATCAAGGGGGAACCAGGAATTCCCTAGCGATATCAGAAGTCTCCAAGATAATTCGCTGGGCAGAGACTCACTCTTGCCACCTGTCAGCGATCCATATCCCAGGTGTAGAGAACTGGGAGGCGGATTTTCTAAGTCGTCAGACTTTTCATCCGGGGGAATGGGAAGTCCATCCGGAGGTGTTTGCTCAATTGGTTCTCCGTTGGGGCAAACCAGAATTGGATCTCAAGGCGTCTCACCAGAACGCCAAGCTTCCTTGTTACGGATCCAGGTCCAGGGACCCAGAAGCGGCACTGATAGATGCTCTAGCAGCGCCTTGGTTCTTCAACCTGGCTTATGTGTTTCCAACGTTTCCTCTGCTCCCTCGTCTGATTGCCAAAATCAAACAGGAAAGAGCATCGGTGATATTGATAGCGCCTGCGTGGCCACGCAGGACCTGGTATGCAGACCTAGTGGACATGTCATCCTTTCCACCATGGACTCTGCCTCTGAGACAAGACCTTCTAATACAAGGTCCTTTCAATCATCCGAATCTACTTTCTCTGAGACTGACTGCATGGAGATTGAACGCTTGATCCTATCAAAGCGTGGCTTCTCCGAGTCAGTAATTGATACCTTAATACAGGCACGAAAGCCTGTCACCAGGAAAATTTACCACAAGATATGGCGTAAAGATCTTCATTGGTGTGAATCCAAGAATTACTCATGGAGTAGGGTTAGGATTCCTAGGATATTGTCCTTCATCCAAGAGGGTTTGGACAAAGGATTATCAGCTAGTTCTTTAAAGGGACAGATTTCTGCTCTGTCTATTCTTTTACACAACCGTCTGGCAGAAGTTCCAGGCGTTCAGGCATTTTGTCAGGCTTTAGTTAGAATTAAGCCTGTGTTTAAACCTGTTGCTCCTCCATGGAGCTTAAACTTGGTTCTTAAAGTTCTTCAAGGGGTTCTGTTTGAACCCCTTCATTCTATTGATATCAAACTTCTTTCATGGAAAGTTCTTTTTCTGATGGCTATTTCCTCAGCTCGAAGAGTCTCGGAGTTATCTGCCTTACATTGTGATTCTCCTTATCTGATCTTTCATTCAGATAAAGTTGTTCTGCGTACAAAACCTGGGTTTTTACCTAAGGTGGTTTCTAACAAGAATATCAATCAAGAGATTACTCAACATTCCTTTCAAGGGGCAGACCTTATTCGGGCCTGGTTTGAAAGAAATTATTGCTGACATTACTGGAGGTAAGGGTCATACCCTTCCTCAGGACAGGGCCAAATCAAAGGCCAAACAGTCTAATTTTTGTGCCTTTCGAAATTTCAAGGCAGGTGCAGCATCAACTTCCTCTGCTTCAAAACAAGAGGGAACTTTTGCTCAATCCAAGCAGGCCTGGAAACCTAACCAGTCCTGGAACAAGGGCAAGCAGGCCAGAAAGCCTGCTGCTGCCTCTAAGACAGCATGAAGGAGCGGCCCCCTATCCGACAACGGATCTAGTAGGGGGCAGACTCTCTCTCTTCGCCCAGGCGTGGGCAAGAGATGTTCAGGATCCCTGGGTGTTGGAGATCATATCTCAGGGATATCTTCTGGACTTCAAAGCTTCTCCTCCACAAGGGAGATTTCACCTTTCAAGATTATCTGCAAACCAGATAAAGGAAGAGGCATTCCTAAGCTGTTTACAAGATCTCCTTGTATTGGGAGTGATCCATCCAGTTCCGCGGACGGAACAAGGACAGGGGTTTTATTCAAACCTGTTTGTGGTTCCCAAAAAAGAGGGAACCTTCAGAGCAATTTTGGATTTAAAGATCCTAAACAAATTCCTCAGAGTTCCGTCATTCAAGATGGAAACTATTCAAACCATTTTACCCATGATCCAAGAGGGTCAGTACATGACCACAGTGGACTTAAAGGATGCCTACCTTCACATTCCGATTCACAAGAATCATAATCAGTTCCTGAGGTTTGCCTTTCTAGACAGGCATTACCAATGTGTAGCTCTTCCATTCGGGTTGGCTACAGCCCCAAGAATTTTTACAAAGGTTCTGGGCTCACTTCTGGCGGTCCTAAGACCGCGAGGCATAGCGGTGGCTCCTTACCTGGACGATATCCTGATACAGGCGTCAAGCTTTCAAATTGCCAAATCTCATACAGAGATAGTTCTGGCATTCCTGAGGTCGCATGGGTGGAAAGTGAACGAAGAAAAGAGTTCTCTATCTCCTCTCACGAGGGTTTCCTTCCTAGGGACTCTAATAGATTCTGTAGAAATGAAAATTTACCTGACGGAGTCCAGGTTATCAAAACTTCTAAATGCTTGCCGTGTTCTTCACTCCATTCCGCGCCCCACGGTGGCTCAGTGCATGGAAGTAATCGGCTTAATGGTAGCGGCGATGGACATAGTGCCATTCGCGTGCCTGCATCTCAGACCACTGCAATTATGCATGCTCAGTCAGTGGAATGGGGATTACACAGATTTGTCCCCTCTACTAAATCTGGATCAGGAAACCAGAGATTCTCTTCTCTGGTGGTTATCTCGGGCCCATCTGTCCAAGGGTATGACCTTTCACAGACCAGATTGGACAATTGTAACAACAGATGCCAGCCTTCTAGGTTGGGGTGCAGTCTGGAACTCCCTGAAGGCTCAGGGTTCATGGACTCAGGAGGAGAAACTCCTCCCAATAAATATTCTGGAGTTAAGAGCAATATTCAATGCTCTTCTGGCTTGGCCTCAGCTAGCAACACTGAGGTTCATCAGATTTCAGTCGGACAACATCACGACTGTGGCTTACATCAACCATCAAGGGGGAACCAGGAATTCCCTAGCGATATCAGAAGTCTCCAAGATAATTCGCTGGGCAGAGACTCACTCTTGCCACCTGTCAGCGATCCATATCCCAGGTGTAGAGAACTGGGAGGCGGATTTTCTAAGTCGTCAGACTTTTCATCCGGGGGAATGGGAAGTCCATCCGGAGGTGTTTGCTCAATTGGTTCTCCGTTGGGGCAAACCAGAATTGGATCTCAAGGCGTCTCACCAGAACGCCAAGCTTCCTTGTTACGGATCCAGGTCCAGGGACCCAGAAGCGGCACTGATAGATGCTCTAGCAGCGCCTTGGTTCTTCAACCTGGCTTATGTGTTTCCAACGTTTCCTCTGCTCCCTCGTCTGATTGCCAAAATCAAACAGGAAAGAGCATCGGTGATATTGATAGCGCCTGCGTGGCCACGCAGGACCTGGTATGCAGACCTAGTGGACATGTCATCCTTTCCACCATGGACTCTGCCTCTGAGACAAGACCTTCTAATACAAGGTCCTTTCAATCATCCGAATCTACTTTCTCTGAGACTGACTGCATGGAGATTGAACGCTTGATCCTATCAAAGCGTGGCTTCTCCGAGTCAGTAATTGATACCTTAATACAGGCACGAAAGCCTGTCACCAGGAAAATTTACCACAAGATATGGCGTAAAGATCTTCATTGGTGTGAATCCAAGAATTACTCATGGAGTAGGGTTAGGATTCCTAGGATATTGTCCTTCATCCAAGAGGGTTTGGACAAAGGATTATCAGCTAGTTCTTTAAAGGGACAGATTTCTGCTCTGTCTATTCTTTTACACAACCGTCTGGCAGAAGTTCCAGGCGTTCAGGCATTTTGTCAGGCTTTAGTTAGAATTAAGCCTGTGTTTAAACCTGTTGCTCCTCCATGGAGCTTAAACTTGGTTCTTAAAGTTCTTCAAGGGGTTCTGTTTGAACCCCTTCATTCTATTGATATCAAACTTCTTTCATGGAAAGTTCTTTTTCTGATGGCTATTTCCTCAGCTCGAAGAGTCTCAGAGTTATCTGCCTTACATTGTGATTCTCCTTATCTGATCTTTCATTCAGATAAAGTTGTTCTGCGTACAAAACCTGGGTTTTTACCTAAGGTGGTTTCTAACAAGAATATCAATCAAGAGATTGTTGTTCCATCATTATGTCCTAATCCTTCTTCAAAGAAGGAACGTCTTTTGCATAATCTAGACCTAGTCCGTGCCTTGAAGTTTTACTTACAGGCTACTAAAGATTTTCGCCAAACATCTAACCTGTTTGTTGTTTACTCTGGACAGAGGAGAGGTCAGAAGGCCTCGGCAACCTCTCTTTCTTTTTGGCTTCGGAGTATAATCCATTTAGCCTATGAGACTGCTGGACAGCAGCCTCCTGAAAGGATTACAGCTCATTATACTAGAGCTGTGGCTTCCACCTGGGCCTTTAAAAATGAGGCCTCTGTTGAACAGATTTGCAAGACTGCAACTTGGTCTTCCCTTCATACTTTTTCCAAATTTTACAAATGTGATACTTTTGCTTCTTCGGAGGCTGTTTTTGGGAGAAAGGTTCTACAGGCAGTGGTTCCTTCCGTTTAAGTTCCTGCCTTGTCCCTCCCATCATCCGTGTACTTTAGCTTTGGTATTGGTATCCCACAAGTAATGGATGATCCGTGGACTGGATACACTTAACAAGAGAAAACATAATTTATGCTTACCTGATAAATTTATTTCTCTTGTAGTGTATCCAGTCCACAGGTCTAAATTTTAATTAAACTACAGTCACCACTGCACCCTATGGTTTCTCCTTTCTCGGCTTGTTTCGGTCGAATGACTGGATATGGCAGTGAGGGGAGGAGCTATATAGCAGCTCTGCTGTGGGTGATCCTCTTGCAACTTCCTGTTGGGAAGGAGAATATCCCACAAGTAATGGATGATCCGTGGACTGGATACACTACAAGAGAAATAAATTTATCAGGTAAGCATAAATTATGTTTTTACAATGGTTCAATTTACACCCTCTCAGAATAACAACCTTTTTTTCCAGTCATGTGACTGCTATTGAAAAGCATTGAGAAGCAGTGCATTTATTAAAATAGCCAGAAGGTGGAGCTGTCCGCTTGTGTTGCAGCAAAGCCATGCAAACTGAAATTAATCAGTTTAACCAGACCTGAGCTATTGAGCAGATTTCAAAGGAACAAGATCTTCCTGTCTATAAATCAGTCCAGATTGGAATGCATAGAAATAACTGCAGAAAAATGCAAGTGAATTCTGTGTTGTGTGATTATTTTATTAGGTTTATAATGCTGTTTAGCAAATGTTTTTGTTCATTTAACTTAGTTTAATTATATATTCTGTGTTGTGTGATTATTTTATTAGGTTTATAATGCTGTTTAGCATTTAAAGTCTTCATTTCAAAGCTTTAAAAATAATGTATTAGGTGTTATTTATGACAATTTTGAAAGGGGCCTGGAACCTATCTCCCTCAATTCCCATTGACTTACATTATAAACTGGGTTTCAATTTACAACGGTTTCGATTTACAACCATTCCTTCTGGAACCTAACTCGGGCGTAAACTGAGGGCTACCTGTGTGTGTGTGTGTGTATATATATATATATATATATATATATATATATATATATATATATATATATATAGGCATAATTTTTTTGTTACACATAAATAAGTACATAAATAAAATGATTTTGCTATTTGCTTCATTGTTATATTCTTATTCATCTGTCCCTACTATACATTTTTTAAGATAACATCAGAGAAAAAAGAATATAAATCACACTAAAGCAGATATCTGTCATATGTGTCCAGGTGTTCTGTGCAGGATGAGTCATTCTCAAAAACAAAACAAAAAACCTTGGAATATTGATTACAAATGACTGATGTTATGTTGGGGCTGTACTCTGAATACAGTAGAAGACACAAACTGGAATTTTGGCCTCCTCAGAGTTAATCCACTGTTTTGATACATAATACATGTACTTTTGCTATCTACTTATTAATAATGGAAGTACATTTCATTAGATTTGAGAAATTGGTTTAAATATTGTTTTTTAAGCCGATTAAATTCGTAGGTCTTGTGGGTAATCTTTAATACATGGGGAAATAAACTGATTATAGTAGGAAACTTCGCCCACCAAGGAAATTGGGAGTGCAGCTGTTACTTATGTTTTAAGCTGAGGTAATTTTTTCACTACACAGATGTTTAGTGGGCGTGCAGAACGGGCCTGCATGGAAGATGTTTTGGAGATGTGATTAAGAGAAACGGATAAGATTGTTAATAAAATGATACAGTGTGCAAAAAAAAGACCTGACTGGAAATATATGGGTTAAATTAGGTGACATCACACTTAAAGGGACAGTCAAGTCCAAAATAAACTTTCATGATTCAGATAGGGCCTGTAATTTTAAAGAACTTTCCAATTTACTTTTATCACCAATTTTGCTTTGTTCACTTGGTATTCTTAGTTGAAAGCTAAACCTAGGATGTTCATATGCTAATTTCTTAGACCTTGAAGGCCGCCTCTAATCTGAAAGCATTTTAACAGTTTTTAACCACTGGAGGGCATTAGTTCATGTGTTTCACATAGATAACATTAAGCTCACACACATAAATTTACTGAGGAGTGAGCACTGATTGGCTAAAATGCAAGTCTTTTAAATGAACTGAAATAAGGGGGCAGTATGCAGAGACTAAGATACAAGGTAATCACAGATGTAAGAAGTGTATTATTATAACTGTGTTGGTTGTGCAAAACTGGGGAATGGGTAATAAAGGGATTATCTATCTTTTTAAACCACAAAAATTCTGGTGTTGACTGTCCCTTTAATTGATGTGTGTTTTATAGAAATTAAAATAATATTGATTATCTTGATGAAATAGGGAGTGTTTGCATCCAAAGTAGGGAAAGTACTATTCCTTGGTAGCAGTAAAACATGTTAGAATATGTTTCTTAAGGCAAAAAAAGAGATGATGGGATTGACCAATCTAACGTTTGATAATTATCAATATATTAATAGCTGCCAATCCGAGTCAGCCATTTTTAATGTTTATTAGCAGCACTTTTGTCATTTTATTATGACTGTAGTTTTGGAATGTAACATTTGTTTTGCAAATGGGCCAAACACACTGAAATCTTTGCAGTTTTCTGATTTAAATCCATGTAATATTGTCTGAAAACTTAGCTGTACCCATTTATTTTTTTCAAATGCTTCCTTACCATGAAAACACCCTCTATACTTTACATGGGGACAGTTTACCACTACAATTCCAGTCAAACAGGCTACTTTTCAAAAGCTTTTATGTCTTTTCAAATCAACTCCTTGGATCATTAAAAAGCTGTGTTGAGTGCACACATTTTTTATAAACATTCTTGCACATGCTCAAATTACTTTTTTTTTTAAAGTTAAAAATATAGTTTAATCCTTATTTTAAATGGACGTAGGTACTACGTCCCACATTACTTTGCCCAGCATACTCTGTCCTCGGTCCCCTTCTCTTCTCAATCTACACGTCATCACTAGGTTCCCTAATAAAGTCCCATGGTTTACAATATCATTTGTATGCCGATGATACCCAAATCTACTTCTCTGCACCAGACCTATCTCTTTCCTTGTTAACCTCCTTATTTTCCCCCCTTCTTCTAAACTCTCCACCCCCAATCTCTCTATAACTGTCGACAACTCCATCATTACCCCTACCCCGCATGCCCAATGTCTCGGGGTCACATTTGACTCAGATCTTTCTTTCACTCCTCACATTCAGTCATTGGCTAAAGCCTGCCGCTTCCACCTTAAAAACATCTCTAAAATTAGACACTTCCTTACACAAGACACAACTAAGATTTTAATCCACTCTCTCATTCTTTCCCGCCTCGATTACTGCAACTCTGTCCTCTCTGGTCTCCCCACCTGCCGCCTAGCTCCTTTACAATCCATAATGAATGCCTCTGCCAGACTCATCTTCCTTACACGTCGCTCTTCATCTGCTGCACCTCTCTGCCAATCCCTTCACTGGCTTCCTCTTGCCTCTAGGATCAAACATAAAATTCTCATTCTGACATACAAAGCCCTCAACTGCACTGCTCCCCCCTATATCTCAGACCTTGTCTCCAGATACTCTCCCTCCCGTCCCCTTCGCTCTGCTCACGACCTCCTACTCTCCTCCTCTCTTGTCCCCTCATCACACTCCCATTTACAGGACTTCTCCAGACTGGCTCCCATCTTGTGGAACTCTCTGCCTCGCTCCACAAGACTCTCTTCTAGTTTTAAAAGCTTCAAGTGCTCCCTAAAGACTCTACTGTTCAGGGATGCATATAACCTATGCTAACCTTTCTTTATACCAGTTCCTCTCCTCCATTGCTATCCCCTGAACCCCCTTAGCATGTAAGCCTAAGAGTCCTGCTGTTTGTAGATCACCTTCTTAAGAGCTGACTACAACAGTGCAACTCTTGGCAGGGCCCTCTACCCATTTGATCCCTATAATTGTTTTGTTGTACTCCGCCTTTGTTTATAGCGCTGCAGAATCTGTTGGTGCTCTACAAATAACCGATAATAATAATAATAATAATAATAATAAATAGTACCTATGTCCAGCATAGAGGCGCATGTTGTGCTCCCTGCTGTTAGCTTAGACAGTGGCAGCCGCAACTGCTCCCTCACCATATTAAGCTAGATAACCAATCGTTATAGACAGTGAAGTGACACTATCTGTCAGTGTCTGTAATGATTTTTGCGGTGGTGCCGGTGGGAGGAAGGCGGGTGGGAAGCACATTGCCGGAGAGTATAGCGTTCCCTAAGTTACGGAAAAATGCTAGACAGGGCAGAGGGAGAATGGGTCTAAAAATGGGTCTAAAAAAAGTGCTAGCTAGGAAGGGGGTACCTACACTGATCTGTTGAATGTTGATCCATTAAATGCTAATTCGTTAAAGGGGTGGGTGGGTAGGGTGAGGGGGATCCCTACACTACAGAAAAATTATAATAAATATAAAAATTTAAAAAAGTTGTAATTTATTACTGGTAGATTGGCTGCAAGTAACAAACATGACAGTGAACAGTATGAAGGTTAGATAGTTGTTTGGGGGGGATCAAGGAGGTGGGAGGGTGAGGAGGGATCCCTACACTACAGCAATTAAAAAATATATATCTATTTAAAAAAGCCCTAAACTGCATACTTACAGACTCTGCTGGTACCTAAGATGGTGGTGACTTGTAGGGGAAGAAGGACAGAGAGCTGTTTGGGAGGGATCAAGTTGGGAGGGTAATGCCTACACTAAAGCAAATATTAACTTTACAAGCTACCTAATTAAACCCTTTACTGAGGGAAATTTCAGAAGTTTGGTGAGCAGCTGCAAGTATCAGACTTCTAATTGCTAAAAACAAATGGCAAAGCCATGCATGTCTGCTATTAATGAACAAAAGGGATCCCAGAGAAACTTTTAAAACCATTTGTTTTATGACAGCAGTAGTTGTGTGTAAATAGTTCCAGTGAGAAACTCAGGCCTAGATTTAGAGTTGGGCGGTAGCCGTCAAAACCAGCGTTAGAGGCTCCTAACGCTGGTTTTTACCGCCCGCTGGTATTTGGAGTCAGTCAGGAAAGGGTCTAACGCTCACTTTCCAGCCGTGACTTTTCCATACCACAGATCTCCCTACGCCATTTGCGTATCCTATGGGATCTTTCTAACGCTGGTATTTAGAGTCGTGGCTGAAGTGAGCGTTAGAAATCTAACGACAAAACTCCAGCCGCAGAAAAAAGTCAGTAGTTAAGAGCTTTCTGGGCTAACGCCGGTTTATAAAGCTCTTAACTACTGTGCTCTAAAGTACACTAACACCCATAAACTACCTATGTACCCCTAAACCGAGGTCCCCCCACATCGCCGCCACTATATTAAAAAATTTTAACCCCTAATCTGCCGCTCCGTACACCGCGGCCACCTACGTTATCCCTATGTACCCCTAATCTGCTGCCCCTAACACCGCCGACCCCTATATTATATTTATTAATCCCTAATATGCCGCCCCTAACGTCGCCTCCACCTACCTACAATAATTAGCCCCTAGTCTGCCGACCGGAGCTCACCGCTACTATAATAAATGTATTAACCCCTAATCCGCCTCACTCCCGCCTCAATAACCCTATTAAATAAATTATTCCTATTTAAATCTAAATACTTACCTGTAAAATAAACCCTAATATAGCTACAATATAAATTATAATTATATTGTAGCTATTTTAGGATTAATATTTATTTTACAGGCAACTTTGTAATTATTTTAACCAGGTACAATAGCTATTAAATAGTTAATAACTATTTAATAGTTACCTAGTTAAAATAATTAGAAAATTACCTGTAAAACAAATCCTAACCTAAGTTACAATTAAACCTAACACTAAACTATCAATAAATAAATTAAATAAAATACCTACAATTATCTACAATTAAACCTAACACTACACTATCAATAAATTAATTAAATACAATACCTACAAATAAATACAATTAAATAAACTAACTAAAGTACAAAAAATAAAAAAGAACTAAAATACAAAAAATAAAAAAATATTTACAAACATTAGAAAAATCTTACAACAATTTTAAACTAATTAAACCTACTCTAAGCCCCCTAATAAAATAACAAAGCCCCCCAAAATAAAAAAAATGCCCTACCCTATTCTAAAATTAAAATAGAAAAGCTCTTTTACCTTACCAGCCCTGAAAAGGGCCCTTTGCGGGGCATGCCCCAAAGAATTCAGCTCTTTTGCCTGTAAAAAAAAAAATACAATACCCCCCCCAACATTACAACCCACCACCCACATACCCCTAATCTAACCCAAACCCCCGATAAATAAACCTAACACTAAGCCCCTGAAGATCTCCCTACCTTGTCTTCACCTCACCGGGTTCAGCGATCGGTCCAGAAGAGGGTCCGAAGTCTTGATCCAAGCGGCGGCTGAAGAACTCCATCATCGGGCTGAAGTCGGAAGTCCATCATCGGGATGAAGTCTTCTATCAAGCGGCATCTTCAATCTTCTTTCTTCCGGAGAGGAGCCATCTTCTTCCCAGCCGACGCGGAGCCAATCAGATTCAAGTTCAATCCGATTGACTGATCCAATCAGCCAATCAGATTGAGCTTGCATTCTATTGGCTGATCGGAACAGCCAATAGAATGCAAGCTCAATCTGATTGGCTGATTGGATCAGCCAATCGGATTGAACTTGAATCTGATTGGCTGATTCAATCAGCCAATCAGAATATTCCTACCTTAATTCCGATTGGCTGATATAATCCTATCAGCCAATCGGAATTCGAGGGACGCCATCTTGGATGACGTCATTTAAAGAAACCGTCATTCGGCGAGTAGGCGTCGGTTGAAGAGGATGGATCCGCGTCGGCTTGGAAGAAGATGGCTCCGCTCCGGAAGAAAGAAGATTGAAGATGCCGCTTGATAGAAGATTTCATCCCGATGATGGACTTCCGACTTCAGCCCGATGATGGAGTTCTTCAGCCGCCGCTTGGATCAAGACTTCGGACCCTCTTCTGGACCGATCGCTGAACCCGGTGAGGTGAAGATAAGGTAGGGAGATCTTCAGGGGCTTAGTGTTAGGTTTATTTAAGGGGGGTTTGGGTTAGATTAGGGGTATGTGTGTGGTGGGTTGTAATGTTGGGGGGGGGTATTGTATGGTTTTTTTTTTACAGGCAAAAGAGCTGAATTCTTTGGGGCATGCCCCGCAAAGGGCCCTTTTCAGGGCTGGTAAGGTAAAAGAGCTTTTCTATTTTAATTTTAGAATAGGGTAGGGCATTTTTTTTATTTTGGGGGGCTTTGTTATTTTATTAGGGGGCTTAGAGTAGGTTTAATTAGTTTAAAATTGTTGTAAGATTTTTCTAATGTTTGTAAATATTTTTTTATTTTTTGTAACTTAGTTCTTTTTTATTTTTTGTACTTTAGTTAGTTTATTTAATTGTATTTATTTGTAGGTATTGTATTTAATTAATTTATTGATAGTGTAGTGTTAGGTTTAATTGTAGATAATTGTAGGTATTTTATTTAATTTATTTATTGATAGTGTAGTGTTAGGTTTAATTGTAACTTAGGTTAGGATTTATTTTACAGGTAATTTTGTAATTATTTTAACAAGGTAACTATTAAATAGTTATTAACTATTTAATAGCTATTGTACCTGGTTAAAATAAATACAAAGTTGCCTGTAAAATAAATATTAATCCTAAAATAGCTACAATATAATTATAATTTATATTGTAGCTATATTAGGGTTTATTTTATAAGTAAGTATTTAGATTTAAATAGGAATAATTTATTTAATAAGAGTTAATTTATTTTGTTAGATAAAAATTATATTTAACTTAGGGGGGTGTTAGTGTTAGGGTTAGACTTAGCTTTAGGGGTTAATAAATTTATTAGAGTAGCGGTGAGGTCCGGTCGGCAGATTAGGGGTTAATACTTGAAGTTAGGTGTCGGCGATGTTAGGGAGAGCAGATTAGGGGTTAATACTATTTATTATAGGGTTATTGAGGCGGAAGTGAGGCGGATTAGGGGTTAATACATTTATTATAGTAGCGGTGAGCTCCGGTCGGCAGATTAGGGGTTAATTATTGTAGGTAGGTGGAGGCGACTTTGGGGGGCGGCAGATTAGGGGTTAATAAATATAATATAGGGGTCGGCGGTGTTAGGGGCAGCAGATTACGGGTACATAGGTATAATGTAGGTTGCGGCGGTGTACGGAGCGGCAGATTAGGGGTTAATAATAATATGCAGGGGTCAGCGATAGCGGGGGCGGCAGATTAGGGGTTAATAAGTGTAAGGTTAGGGGTGTTTAGACTCGGGGTACATGTTAGGGTGTTAGGTGCAGACTTAGGAAGTGTTTCCCCATAGAAAACAATGGGGCTGCATTAAGAGCTGAACGCTGCTTTTTTGCAGGTGTTAGGTTTTTTTTTCAGCTCAAACGGCCCCATTGTTTTCTATGGGGGAATCGTGCACGAGCACGTTTTTGAAGCTGGCCGCGTCCGTAAACAACGCTGGTATCTAGAGTTGCAGTGGCGGTAAATATGCTCTACGCTCCCTTTTTGGAGCCTAACGCAGCCATTCTGTGAACTCTAAATACCAGCGTTGTTTAAAAGGTGCGGGAGAAAAAAAGCACGCGTAGCTAACGCCACCCCTTTGGCCGCCAAACTCTAAATCTAGCCGTCAGTTTGGGAAAAAGTTAAACTTTTTTTATATGATCGTATTTGGCGGCCAAAATGGGCCTAGATCAATATCTTGTTTTTTTAAATATATATAGTTTTGGAGGTTAATTGTGAGAATTTAGGCAGTTCTACTATACCAAATAAGAGTTACCCCATTTTAGACATAGATGCAGATTAAGACCTTAAAATAATTAAAAGTAATAAAAAATATATGTTTGGTCTTAGCTGAATAAAAGGATGACGTTGAACAAATTATGAGATTTTTTTTCTACAGTTTTTGTGGAATGTAATAATTAATCTTTATTTAAATTTTGGGTAA
Source organism: Bombina bombina (assembly GCF_027579735.1). NCBI lineage: Eukaryota > Metazoa > Chordata > Amphibia > Anura > Bombinatoridae > Bombina > Bombina bombina. The sequence goes on along the minus strand of NC_069500.1, from coordinate 780,623,932 downwards.
TTTTACAATAATGTCTTAATTCTGTGAATAAATATGTAGTTGAAATTATCAACCACTGAAAGCTCTTTTTATGCAACACACACACACACACACACACACACACACACACATATATATATATATATATATATATATATATATATATATATATATATACAGTTGCAAGAAAAAGTATGTGAACCCTTTGGAATGATATGGATTTCTGCACAAATTGGTCATAAAATGTTATCTGATCATCATCTAAGTCACAACAATAGACAATCACAGTCTGCTTAAACTAATAACACACAAAGAATGAAATGTTGCCATGTTTTTATTGAACACACCATGTAAACATTCACAGCGCAGGTGGAAAAAGTATGTGAACCCTTGGATTTAATAACTGGTTGAACCTCCTTGGGCAGCAATAACCTCAACCAAACATTTCCTGTAGTTGCAGATCAGACGTGCACAACGGTCAGGAGTAATTCTTGACCATTCCTCTTTACAGAACTGTTTCAGTTCAGCAATATTCTTGGGATGTCTGGTGTGAATCGCTTTCTTGAGGTCATGCCACAGCATCTCAATCGGGTTGAGGTCAGGACTCTGACTGGGCCACTTCAGAAGGCATATTTTCTTCTGTTTAAGCCATTCTGTTGTTGATTTACTTCTATGCTTTGGGTCATTGTCCTGTTGCAACACCCATCTTCTGTTGAGCTTCAGCTGGTAGACAGATGGCCTTAAGTTCTCCTGCAAAATGTCTTGATAAACTTGGGAATTTTTTTTCCTTCGATAGCAATCCGTCCAGACCCTGGCGCAGCAAAGCAGCCCCAAACCTTGATGCCCCCACCACCATACTTCACATTGGGGATGAGGTTTTGGTGTTGGTGTGCTGTGCCTCTTTTTCGCCACACATAGTGTTGTGTGTTTCTTCCAAACAACTCAACTTTGGTTTCATCTATCCACAGAATATTTTGCCAGTACTGCTGTGGAACATCCAGGTGCTCTTGTGCAAACTCTAAACGTGCAGCAATGTATTGTTTGGACAGCAGTGGCTTCCTCTGTGGTATCCTCCCATGAAATCCATTTTTGTTTAGTGTTTTACATATTGTAGATTCGCTAACAGGGATGTTAGCATTTGCCAGTGACTTTTGTAAGTCTTTAGCTGACACTCTAGGATTCTTCTTCACCTCATTGAGCAGTCTGCGCTGTGCTCTTGCAGTCATCTTTACAGGACGGCCACTTCTAGGGAGAGTAGCAGCAGTGCTGAACTTTCTCCATTTATAGACAATTTGTCTTACCGTGGACTGATGAACAGCAAGACTTTTGGAGATACTTTTATAACCCTTTCCAGCTTTATGCAAGTCAACAATTCTTAATTGTAGGTCTTCTGAGAGCTCTTTTGTGCGAGGCATCATTCACATCAGGCAATGCTTCTTGTGAAAAGCAAACCCAGAACTGGTGTGTGTTTTTTATAGGGCAGGGCAGCTGTAACCAACAACTCCAATCTCATCTCATTGATTGGACTCCAGTTGGCTGACATCTCACTCCAATTAGCTCTTGGAGATGTCATTAGTCTAGGGGTTCACATACTTTTTCCACCTGCACTGTGAATGTTTACATGGTGTGTTCAATAAAAACATGGCAACATTTCATTATTTGTGTGTTATTAGTTTAAGCAGACTGTGATTGTCTATTGTTGTGACTTAGATGATGATCAGATCACATTTTATGACCAATTTGTGCAGAAATCCATATCATTCCAAAGGGTTCACATACTTTTTCTTGCAACTGTATATATATTTATAAGTCGATTGGAGTATCCGTGTTAGTCCAGAGATTTAGATATAAAAATAACAAGAGTATTGCATTGAGCAATGATACTTTATTATTGGACTAACTATACATTTATAAGATGACAAGCTTTCAGAAGAATGTCCTCCTTTTTCAAGTCTAAAGCAATACTGACCAATTTGATGGAATTTACAGATTATATCTTAAAACACAGGCTAAAAAGACAGAAAGTGTTACAGAGGTCTGAATGCAGGGAGAGGAGGGGGTGTCGTAAAAATCATGATGGGGGTTTAGGAGACAGGCAGATAGTGTCAGTAAATGATAACAGGCAGGGGAAATATATGGTTATACACAAAGCATATACTGACATAAAGTTATATATCAACATAGAATCAATATGAATAAAGATGGGAAATTAGGTATACAGGGGAATATAAGATAGTCAAAAAAGGAGAAAGGAAAGAAAAAAAGGGGAATAATAATAATGACAAAAGTGTGAACATAGGCTTACCTGCGTACCTATGCATAGAGAGTGTGGAATATACAATTTAATTGACTACAATATATGAAAGTACATTACATAAAATATTGATAATTGGTTAAGAAACCAGGGTCCTCATTTAGTCCAGAATTTAGCAAGTTGAAGTGCTTTATCATTTTCATTTCAAAGGTTTTTCTTTCCATGGTGTTTTTGAAGTTGCCTCTGAGAATCTTGATTTTGAGGTTTTGGATGGAGTGATCAGGTTGGGTGAAATGGTGACCAACAGGGATACAGTATTTTGTTTCACAGTGGTTTTTGATTGAGTGTCTGTGTAAGTTCATCCGAAGGTGCAGTTTTTGGCTTGTTTCTCCAATATAACATCCCACTTCACATGCAGTGCAATGTATCATGTATACCACATTTGCAGATATACATGAATATGCCCCTTTAATGTTATAGGATTTACTCTTGTGATTAGCTGTGCTGCTTTCACAAATGTAGGGCTGCAACTAACGATTATTTTCATAATCGATTAATCGGCCAATTATTTTTTTCGATTAATCGACTAATCGGATAAAACATAAATATTTTTATTCCTATATTTAAAATAAAATCCACATACTGAGTGCTATAAATATAAACTTCAGACTAAAACTTTACGTTAACACAACTGTTGGTCCAATTTTTTAAGCAGCAGAACAAATTTTTATAATTAAGAAAAACAAAACCACAAACTGTTTGAAAAGAGGTAGAACTAGTAATAGGTAAACTATCACTGTTTATTACATTCTGTTATTCACTCTTTCAGAAACTTTGCATTGAAATGCAAAACTGTCAACATGTCCACATGCTCCTGGCTGAGGCTGGCTCTCTTTTTGCAGCTATTTTGCCGGCAGCAGAGAAGAGACGCTCAGATGGTGTTGAGGTGCCTGAGATGCATTAATAGGGTTTTGCCAATTTCACCAAGGTGTGCTATTTTATCTTTGTTAGCTCTCCACCAATGCAAGGGGCCTCTCAACAAAGTAAACTTAGACTTCATTTTAACATAAAAATATCTTTAATATCTATATGCAGTGGTAAATAACCATCTATAAGGTTAGAGGGAAAAATATCTAGTCCACTCTTAAAATAACAGATATATGCTTACAGAGGTTGAATTTGGTACATATTCCAATTAATTAAAAATAGAAAAGAAAAAAAAAGGCAAAAGGGCTAAAGACTATGGGGCATATGTATCAAGCTCCGAATGGAGCTTGGTGCCCCGTGTTTCTGGCGAACCTGCAGGCTCGCCAGAAACAGCAGTTATGAAGCAGCGGTCACAAAGACCGCTGCTCCATAACCTGTCCACCTGCTCTGAGCCGGCGGACACACATCGCCGGAAATCAACCTGATTGAGTACGATCGGGTTGATTGACACCCCCTGCTGGCGGCCTATTGGCCGTGAGTCTGCAGGGGGCGGCGTTGCACCAGCAGCTCTTGTGAGCTGCTGGTGCAATGCTGAATACGGCGAGCGTATTGCTCGCCGTATTCAGCGAGGTCTGTCGGACCTGATCCGCACTGTCGGATCAGGTCTGACAGACCTTGATAACTATGGGCCCATATATCAGTAAATGGACACAGCCTTACACGTGTATCTATAGAGTACATATATCAGCAATAGCAAGCGATCCGCTAAAAATTGTACAAACAGGTAATAGTGACATCAATTCATATAACAAATGCCATCAATCTAAGGCTAGGTGTAAATAACAAGCTCAGCACTATATCATGCAAAGCACAGTCCCAAATCATCTAATTTTATATAAACAATACAAATGATGACTCATATTTTATGTCTGGGTTGCACATAAGCCAGGAGTTGTAAACTTAAAAAGAAACTTATAGTGTTCTAAAAAAGTGAAAAGTAAAATGTCTGTAGACGTCCTTTAGGCTAAGGGCATAACCATAAATCACAATACCATGTGCAGGAGCTCATCGGAGTGAAGTAGCTGATGCTGTGCAAAGACCAACTAATTGCAAACCAACTAATCGATTATGAGATTCGTCGACAACTATTTTCATAATCGATTATTATCGATTATGCCGATTAGTTGTTGCAGCTCTACACAAATGTGTTGACATTAGAGCTGCAACAACTAATCGGCATAATCAATAATAATCGATTATGAAAATAGTTGTCAATGAATCTCATAATCGATTAGTTGGTTTGCAATTAGTTGGTCTGTGCACAGCATCAGCTACTTCACTCCGATGAGCTCCTGCACATGGTATTGTGTTTTATGGTTATGTCCTTAGCCTAAAGGACGTCTACAGACATTTTACTTTTCACTTTTTATGGACACTATAAGATTCTTTTTAAGTCTACAACTACTCCTGTCTTATCTGCAACCCAGAAATAAAATAGCAGTCATCATTTGTATTGTTTATATAAAATTAGATGATTTGGGACTGTGCTTTGCATGATATAGTGCTGAGCTTGTTATTTACACCTAGCCTTAGATTGATGGCATTTGTTATATGAATTGATGTCACTATTACCTGTTTGTACAATTTTTAGTGGATCGCTTGCTATTGCTGATATATGTACTCTATATATACACGTGTAAGGCTATTTCCTTTTACTGATACATAGTCTTTTGCCTTTTTTTTCTTTTCTATTTTTAATTAATTGGAATATGTACCAAATTCAACCTCTGTAAGCATATATCTGTTATTTTAAGAGTGGACTAGATATTTTTCCCCCTAACCTTATAGATGGTTATTTACCACTGCATATAGATATTAAAGATATTTTTATGTTAAAATGAAGTCCAAGTTTACTTTGTTGAGAGGCCCCTTGCATTGGTGGAGAGCTAACAAAGATAAAATAGCACACCTTGGTGAAATTGGCAAAACCCTATTAATGCATCTCAGGCACCTCAACACCATCTGAGCGTCTCTTCTCTGCTGCCGGCAAAATAGCTGCAAAAAGAGAGCCAGCCTCAGCCAGGAGCATGTGGACATGTTGACAGTTTTGCATTTCAATGCAAAGTTTCTGAAAGAGTGAATAACAGAATGTAATAAACAGTGATAGTTTACCTATTACTAGTTCTACCTCTTTTCAAACAGTTTGTGGTTTTGTTTTTCTTAATTATAAAAATTTGTTCTGCTGCTTAAAAAATTGGACCAACAGTTGTGTTAATGTAAAGTTTTAGTCTGAAGTTTATATTTATAGCACTCAGTATGTGGATTTTATTTTAAATATAGGAAAAAAAATATTTATTTCATTTTTATCCGATTAGTCAATTAATCGAAAAAATAATTGGCCGATTATGGATATTATTGTACCCTTCAAATACTTTCGCTACATAGAAGATATTTTCATCATATGGATAGGAGGAGAAAAAAACCTAGAACATTTTCATAAATTATTTAATCTATTTCATGCATCAATCAAGCTTAAAATTTACTTTTCTAGAGACTGTGTCAGCTTCCTGGATACAATAATATCCATCACAAATGGCAAATTACACTCATCTGTATACAGGAAACCAACAGATAGATGCAGCTACCTCCACAGCTCCAGCTCCCACCCCAATCACATTAACAAATCCATAATCTACAGTCAGACCACCAGATATCACAGAATTTGCTCAGACACCAAGGACCATGACAAACACCTCATCACACTGTCCCAATCATTCAGAGAAAAAAGGTTACAAAACAAGGGTTATAAACAAACAAATTAACTCTGCCCTTAATACCCCACGTGAACGCTTGCTACAATACAGGAAGAAGAAAAACATATTGCGTATCCCACTAGTTGTCAAATATAACCCTGCTGTAGAAGGAATACGAAAAATCATAAAAGACTTACAGCCACTACTCTTAGAGGATCCCACACTCAAAACAATCTTTCCAAAAACCCCTATCCTGGCACTCAGACAACCACCCAACCTAAAACAGAAACTGCTCCACAGAAAGCTACCCCTTGAAAAAGGGACACCCAGAATGGAACCAAGCGCTGCAACAAAGTTCTCTGCAAACTATCACCGAGATTACGAGTTTTGCGGTAACAGGGGTGCGTTGCTAACGAGCATTTTTTTCTCACCGCTCACTTAAAGGACCAGTCAACACAGTAGATTTACATAATCAACAAATGCAAGATAACAAGACAATGCAATAGCACTTAGTCTGAACTTTAAATGAGCAGTAGATTTTCTTTCTGACAATTTTAAAAGTTGTGTCTTTCCACTCCCCCTGTATCATATGACATCCATCAGCCAATCACAAATGCATACACGTACCATGTGACAGCCATCAGCCATTCACAAATGCATACACACTTATTCTTGCACATGCTCAGCAGGAGCTGGTGACTCAAAACATTTAAATATAAAAAGACTGTGCACATTTAGTTAATAGAAGTTAATTGGAAAGTTTTTTAAAATTGCAAGCTCTATCTGAATAATGAAAGTTTAATTTTGATTGAGTGTCCCTTTAAGACAACGCTGGTATTACAGGTTTTTTTAAACCTGGCATTAGCCGCAAAAAGGTGAGCGTAGAGCAAAATTTAGCTCCACATCTCACCTCAATACCAGCGTTGCTTACGGTAGCGGTGAGCTGGCAAAACGTGCTTGTGCACGATTTCCCCATAGGAATCAATGGGGCAGAATCGGCTGAAAAAAAACTTAACACCTGCAAAAAAGTAGCGTTCAGCTTCTAACGCAGCCCCATTGATTCCTATGGGGAAACAAAAGTTATGTCTACACCTAACACCCTTACATGAACCCCGAGTCTAAACACCCCTAATCTTACACTTATTAACCCCTAATCTGCCGCCCCCGACATCGCCGACACCTACATTATATTATTAACCCCTAATCTGCCGCTCTGGACACTGCCACCACTTACATTATCCCTATGAACCCCTAATCTGCTGCCCACTCTCCACCCCCAATGTCGCCGCCACCTAACTACACTTATTAACCCCTAATCTGACGCCGCCACTATAATAAAGTTATTAACCCCTAAATCTAAGTCTAACCCTAACCTAACTTAAATATAATTTAAATACATCTAAATAAAATTACTACAATTAAATAAATAATTCCTATTTAAAACTAAATATTTACCTATAAAATAAACCCTAAGCTAGCTACAATATAACTAATAGTTACATTGTAGCTATCTCAGGGTTTATTTTTATTTTACAGGCAACTTTGTATTTATTTTAACCAGGTGCAATAGTTACTAAATAGTTATTAACTATTTAATAACTACCTTGTTAAAATAAGTACAAATTTACCTGTAAAATAAACCCTAACCTAAGTTACAATTACACCTAACAGTACACTATAATTAAATTAATTTACTAAATTACCTACAATTAACTACAATTAAATAAAATAAACTAAAGTATGAAAAAAAAAAAACCACTAAATTACAGAAAAAAATAAAATAATTGCAAGAATTTTAAACTAATTACACCTAATCTAATCCCCCTAATAAAATAAAAAAGCCCCCCAAAATAATAAAAATCCCTACCCTATACTAAATTACAAATAGCCTTTAAAAGGGTTTTTTGCGGGGCATTGCCCCAAAGTAATCAGCTCTTTTAACTGTAAAAAAAAATACAATACCCCCCCAACATTAAAACCCACCACCCACACACCCAACCCTACTCTAAAACCCACCCAATCCCCCCTTAATAAAACCTAACACTAACCCCTTAAAGATCACCCTACCATGAGACGTCTTCACTCAGCCGGGCACCAGAAGGGCAGAAGTCTTCATCCGATCCGGGCAGAAGAGGACCTCCAGACAGGCAGAAGTCTTCATTCAGACGGCATCTTCTATCTTCATCCATCCGGAGCAGAGCGGGTCCATCTTGAAGCCAGCCGACGCGGAGCATCCATCCAGACCGACGACTACACGACGAATGACGGTTCCTTTAAATGACGTCATCCAAGATGGCGTCCCTTGAATTCCTATTGGCTGATAGGATTCTATCAGCCAATCGGAATTAAGGTAGGAAAAATCCTATTGGCTGATGCAATCAGCCAATAGGATTGAGCTTGCATTCTATTGGCTGATTGGAACAGCCAATAGAATGCAAGCTCAATCCTATTGGCTGATTGGATCAGCCAATAGGATTTTTCCTACCTTAATTCCGATTGGCTGATAGAATCCTATCAGCCAATCGGAATTCAAGGGACGCCATCTTGGATGATGTCATTTAAAGGAACCGTCATTCGTCGTGTAGTCGTCGGTCTGGATGGATGCTCCGCGTCGGCTGGCTTCAATATGGACCCGCTCCGGATGGATGAAGATAGAAGATGCCGCCTGGATGAAGACTTCTGCCCGTCTGGGGGTCCTCTTCTGCCCGGATCGGATGATGACTTCTGCCCCTCTGGAGGACCACTTTTGCCCTGCTGGGTGAAGACATCTCACGGTAGGGTGATCTTCAAGGGGTTAGTGTTAGGTTTTATTAAGGGGGGATTGGGTGGGTTTTAGAGTAGGGTTGGGTGTGTGGGTGGTGGGTTTTAATGTTGGGGGGGTATTGTATTTTTTTTTTACAGTTAAAAGAGCTGATTACTTTAGGGCAATGCCCCGCAAAAAGCCCTTTTAAGGGCTATTTGTAATTTAGTATAGGGTATGGATTTTTATTATTTTGGGGGGCTTTTTTATTTTATTAGGGGGATTAGATTAGGTGTAATTAGTTTAAAATTCTTGTAATTATTTTATTTTTTTCTGTAATTTAGTGGGGGGGGTTTCATACTTTTTCATACAAACAAGAAAATAGTTAAATAGCAATATAATAACTAAACATAGTTTAAAGCTATGACTACAAACAACACAAATGATGTAATATATTTTATACAATTTCCTAAGGCCTGACCTATGAGTCAATGTTAACTAATATCCTATACTTTATAAAATTCACATGTTGTTAAACAAATAAATTAACATCTGCCTCAACATTTAAACCATCTGGGGACCTAGTCTGAAGAAAGAAGATCCATTTTACTTCCTTTTTACATAGGGCATAATCCCTATCTCCTCCTCTTTTGGAGAAGGGAACATGATCAATTGCCTGGAAAGTAGCTAGTGTGGAGTCTCCATCATGTGCAAATGTGTGCAATGTGTTCAAGAGCCCTATCTTCGAGAGCTCTTTTGGTTTTACCAGTATATTGTTTTTTGCACCCCCTACAGGTGAGGAGGTACACTACATGGGTAGATTTACAAGATAATGGAAATTTGATATTATACTCTTTATTAGTAACACTGGATTTCAAGGTGTCCCCTTCAGTAATGTAGTCACAAGTTTTACAAATCCTGGCCCTACATTTATAAAACCCAATTCTACGTTTAAGCCAAGTAGATACCTTGTTTTCTGGTAAAAATGAGGTTGCAACAAAATTGCCAATAGTTTTGGCTCGCTTAGAAACACACTGCACTCCATCTGATATTACCCTACTCAAGATAGGATCATTATTAAGTATCGGAAGACATTCCCTAATGATCTTACTTATACTTTTGAATTCTAGGCTGAAGGGTGTACTGAAAATCACTTTATCCGCCTGATCCTTCTTCTTCTTTTTCTTTTTATTATTAGTAAGCAAAGAATTACGAGGGATGTCATCAACTACTGCCTTTGTACTATCTACAAGTTTTTCTTTATACTCCCTAGCCAGAAGGCGTTTTTTCAAGGTTTGACATTGTTCTTGATACAGTTCCTCTGTGGAACAAATATGCTTTGTTCGAATAAATTGGCCCTTTGGGATTGCTTTTAAAACATGAGAGGGATGACAGGATCTAAAATTAAGTATTGTATTACCACCAGTAGGCTTTCTGTGAATATCAGAAACAATAATGCCCTGATCTGATTCAGCTGATAATTCAATGTCCAGAAATTGTATTTTAGAATCGCTGTATGTACCTACAAACTTTAAATTGAAATCATTCTGATTTAAATAATCAAAGAATGAGCAGATAGACTGTACATCTCCATCCCACACCAACAGGAGGTCATCGATATAGCGGCCAAAGTAAACAATGTGACTTCTGAAGGGGTTACTATCTGCATAGACGTGGAGCAATTCCCACCAACCCATATACAGGTTGGCGTACGATGGGGCAAACTTAGCCCCCATCGCTGTTCCACACCTTTGCAGATAGTAAGACCCCTCAAACAAAAAATAATTGTGTGTAAGCAAAAATTCAATGGTAACAGACAAAAAATGTTTGACGTCTTCTGTATACTGGGACAATCTATCCAAGATGCCTGAAATAGCATGTAACCCCCTGTGGTGTGGAATGGAGGTGTACAATGATGCCACATCAACAGTTACAAACTTGTAAGTGGATTTCCATTCAAGATTTTGCAAGCTCTTTAAGACCTGTGTAGAGTCCTGTATGTAACTCATAAGATCTCCAACCAAAGGCTTCAGAAATTAGTCAATCTATTCAGAGGTGGGCTCCAAAGGGGAGCCCACCCCTGAGATGATAGGTCTACCCGGAGGATGCGCTGGGTCCTTATGAAGCTTTGGTAAGAAGTAAAAGATCGGTACATTAGGGGCATTGGGCAAAAATTGCTCTTTTTTGTACCCAGGAAAAATACCTGTTTGGCAACCTAATGTAAGAATCTTTTCCAATTTGTTTTTAAAAAGTCTGGTGGGATTTTCTTTTAACTTGACATAAACTTCTTCATCTCTGAGTTGCCTCAAGGATTCAAAAATGTAATATTCCTTGTCCATCACGACAACATTACCACCGTTATCGGATGCTTTTATCACTATATCAACATTCTCTTTAAGAGAGACAAGGGCCACCAGTAATGTTGCTGCAATGTCTTAAAGGTTTTTTCTTACATTTAGAATTTACTTCATCAGAAAGTTGTATTAACTTGTGTTCAATAGTTCTTTGGAAGATATCCAAACTCTTCCCTCTCGTGTGTATGGGGTAGAATGTATTCCTCCCCTGAGATTTAATTTTTAACAAATTGGTCACAATTACACCCCTACTATCTGCTTCAGAATTATCGACCCCTCCCCCAGAGTTAAGAGATCAGTTATAGCGCATTGATCTTTGAAATCTAATTCCTCCTGTTCACAAATACTGCTGCTAGCAGTTTCTGGAGTATCTGATATAATTTCACTCTGCTCGACACCATCCAGGGTACCCTCAAAGAAATATTTTTTGAGTGTCAGTTTTCTGACAAATGTATTAATATCCAGGATGGTGTCGAACAGACTGAAATGGGCAGTAGGGGAGAAATGTAAACCTAAGCTAAGAACCTCTGTTTCAGCATTAGACAATGTGTACTGTGATAAGTTTACCACATTTTTCAAACATATTTGCGAACCTGAGTCCAATTCTGTCTTGTGTGATGTTTCTTCTGTTTTTTCTCTTTCTCCTTCTCCCCCTACTGCCCCTTCTTGTTTTTTTCTTATTGGTTTTAGTGCCAGGCCCTCCCCGTTTTTTGGGGGACCTGAAACTGGCTCCGGAGCATCTAATACAGATATCCCCTGGGTTTGCACTGTATCCTCTGGGGAGTCATGATCTGAAGTGTCTACATCGTAATCTGTCTCAGCAAACCTGATTTTCTTGTTCTTATTATGGTGCATTTTTCCTTTCTTTGAGTCACTACTCTGTTGTGTGCCAGATTTTACAGAAGAAAAACTCTTTTGTGGACCTCTATTCCATCTATAGACCCTATTCGCCTCATAATCCCTTTTGTCTCTAGATAACTTTGATTTTTTTAAATCCCACAATTCTTTAAAGAACTTTAACATATTTTGTTCAAACTTCACATCATATTCCTTAAAATTAGGTTCTAACTGTAAATTTTGTAAATCAGTCTGAATGGCTTTTATCAAAACAATTTGTTCTTGTCGTTGTTTTTTAAACTCTATTAACAGTTCCATTAGGGCAAAAGAGCAGTCATTTAGAATCTTGTTCCACTTTGATATAAACTCAGGATCTGTAACCATAAATGAAGGAAATTTTCTGATTCTGAGTCCTCTTGGGATACGTTCCTATTTTTTGTACAACAAAAATGCTTTGATGTCCAGGTCCAGTTTAATATCTTTCCTATGGAGTTTGTCAATGTGAAAAAACAAACTGTCCAGTGTATTCTCATTGTCCATAGAAAAGGAGTCAAGGTCTTGATCATATTGGTCAAAAGTTCCTTCCAGGTCTCTTAGGACAAAACTTTCGTATGTGTCAGACATATTTGTAATCTCACTATGTGAGTTAAAAAATAGTAAAGTGTGGAAATAAATGAAGTGCTTATAATTTCCTCCTACTGTAGCCACAGAAACTTAGCTTCAAGGAGCCCATATACAACACATATGTTAGCCGGGTGTTTGAAAAGAGTGCACAAACAATGTAAGTAAGTAGGCAGGGGGTCTTATTCTTCAGTACCGCACAAATATAAACGCTCACCTGTCACTCGGTAAAATCCTCTCTGCTTCCGACGTGCAACCGCTTCACAGTGGCAGAAAAATGCAACAATTCTGTACAGAGCAATGGAGCAGTGCTTACCGGTCTTCCGCAAAAGTGAACAGCGTGTCTTCGGCGAGTACACAATCTCGCCCCCTCCTACAATGACGTCAGAACCAGGAGCCAAACTAACGGTGTCTCCGCCCAAGACACCAGGACAAGCAAACAGCCAAATGTGAATACCAAAAGTACGGCTGCACTGGTAGAGACGAACAGTTCTCCAACGTAGATAAAAAAATGTTTAATGAGAAATAAGTACTAAAAGCAAAAATATACTGATATAGTAAAATTACAAAAATAGATTGCTGATCACTCCAATTCCGGAGTGGTCAGTAGGGCAGCAAGGAAAAACTGCATATGCGTTTCGTGCAGGGCTACCGCACTTGATCACTGCTTGAATAACAAGTAAGATTGAAGCCCTTTTAAAGCCACAGGGAATTCAAATTAGATCTAATAGTTAACCCTTTAACGGCTGGCACAATATATTTTCTTCTTTTTTTTTTTTAGTCAAAACTATTGGCAATTTTGTTGCACCCTCATTTTTACCAGAAAACAAGGCATCTACTTGGCTTAAACATAGAATTGGGTTTTATAAATGTAGGGCCAGGATTTGTAAAACTTGTGACTACATTACTGAAGGGGACACCTTCAAATCCAGTGTTACTATTAAAGAGTATAATATCAAATTTCCATTATCTTGTAAATCTACCCATGTAGTGTACCTCCTCACATGTAGGGGGTGCACAAAACAATATACTGGTAAAACCAAAAGAGCTCTCAAAGATAGGACTCTTGAACACATTAGGGACATTGATGACCCTGATGTGTTCACATCAGTAGCATCACATTTCAAATTTGCACATGATGGAGACTCCACACTAGCTACTTTCCAGGCAATTGATCATGTTCCCTTCTCCAAAAGAGGAGGAGATGGGGATTATGCCCTATATAAAAAGGAAGTAAAATGGATCTTCTTTCTTCAGACTAGGTCCCCAGATGGTTTAAATGTTGAGGCAGATGTTAATTTATTTGTTTAACAACATGTGAATTTTATAAAGTATAGGATATTAGGTAACATTGACTCATAGGTCAGGCCTTAGGAAATTGTATAAAATATATTACATCATTTGTGTTGTTTGTAGTCATAGCTTTATACAATGTTTAGTTATTATATTGCTATTTAACTATTTTCTTGTTTGGTATTTTATATGACTACTCTGCATATTTTTAATCAATTGTGTGTGTCTAAAAATATACTGTGCCAGCCGTTAAAGGGTTAACTATTAGATCTAATTTGAATTCCCTGTGGCTTTAAAAGGGCTTCAATCTTACTTGTTATTCAAGCAGTGATCAAGTGCGGTAGTCCCGCACGAAACGCGTATGCAGTTTTTCCTTGCTGCCCTACTGACCACTCCGGAATTGGAGTGATCAGCAATCTATTTTTGTAATTTTACTATATCAGTATATTTTTGCTTTTAGTGCTTATTTCTCATTAAACATTTTTTTATCTACGTTGGAGAACTGTTCATCTCTTTTATCAGTGCAGCCGTACTTTTGGTATTCATATATATTTCCCCTGCCTGTTATCTTTTACTGACACTATCTGCCTATCTCCTAAACCCCCATCATGATTTTTACGACACCCCCTCCTCCCACTGCATTCAGACCTCTGTAACACTTTGTCATTTTAGCCTTTGTTTTAAGATATAGGCCCCTAGTTATCAACGTGTCTACTTACCTGCCTTCGCCGGCCCCAATACGCCCGCCTAAGCTCGCTTTACATCGCCGCCGCGGACCTGAATACGCTTGCCAAAGTTATCAAAAAAGCTGTCAAAAAGCCGCGCACCAAGTACGGGGCGATGAGCAGCGGACTGTGATAGTTATCACTCATCCGATCTCGCTGCTCTTCGGCTTTTTTACAGCTTTATTGATAAGCTGTCACTAAGCACCCACACTAAACTACACTGTTCTACCCCTATACCGGCACCCCCGGAGCCCCCCGCAACTAAATAAAGTTATTAACCCCTAAACCGCCGCTCCTAGACCCCGCCGCCACTATAATAAATGTATTACCCCTAAACCGCCGCTCCTGGAGCCCACCGCCACTCTAATAAACTGATTAACCCCTAATCCGCTGCTCCCGGACCCCGCCGCCACCTAAATAATACCTATTAACTCCTATCCTGCCCCCCCCTATACCGCCGCCACCTATAATAAATTTATTAACCCCTATCCTGCCGATCCTGTACCCCGCCGCAACTAAATAAATTGTTTAACCCCTAAACCGCTGCTCCCGGACCCCACCGCCACCTATATTAAACTTATTAACCCCTAATCTGCACCCCCACACCATCGCCACCTATAATAAATTTATTAACCCCTATCCTGCCCCCCTTATACTGCCGCCATCTATATTAAACTAATTAACCCCTAAACTTAAGTCTAACACTAACCCTAACACTAACACTAACTAAGCAAAATATGGCCATATTGTGTGACTAAGATCCCAATTTTATTTAAAAAGAATAGTTGTCTCTTGATGTTGTTTGCAGGCATTTTTTGCAGCAGTTCAAGAGAGAGAGAGAGAGAGAGAGAGAGAGAGACACACACACACTCAAAACACAGAAGTGGACTGCACCTCCGGACTGGACAGGTTACACATCCTAAGTCACTGTGACCCCACAGCCCTGAATACTTACAGACAGCTGTACAGTTCCCTGTAACTCAGGCAGTTAACCCCTGAGCAGCCTGGGTAACAAGCCCAAAAGGAAACTCACACAAAAATTATCAACCCAACACACAGAAACGCTGTCTCTAGCAAGCACACAGTAATATTTAAAAGCAAAAATAGAATAGTTGCCCCAAACGGTTTAAGCCCTGCACCACATCAAGATATCTCCCCTCCTGTGACTCTAAGCCAGCAGCCATACAATGCATGGAGATTACAAATGCTTGTTTCTCTTGAAATATCTTGGCTTTCCATACTGCTGTTCAGTTCAACAAACACCATTATTTCTTGGTTTTATAAAAATGCGAAAATATTGATCAAAGCACATTTTAAACTATGGTACATGATACATGTTCATGAATGAAATTGTTTGAATATTTACTTGTGTTTCATTTCTTTAGGGGGGATACAGTTTTTCTTAGACTGTATCATTCCCATTTTTCTTTTAAAAAAAGTGGAGAAATACAGGAATAGAAAAGTTAATATTAAAATGATGCAGAAATGACACATATTATTCCTATTAGAATTAATGGGATGCATTACATTTATCTATGCCCCTTTATAATGTTTACTTTGTACACACTGGGTATTGCTTGTTGTAGAGACTATCTAGATAATTATGCTAGGGAGCATGCAGGTGTCTTGCGCACTATATAGTATAAGTTTGAGCAACAATATCACATGACACATGTCTGGGCATATCTAGAAATGCTCTTTAACAAAGGATAACATGAAGTCAAATTATAATTGCTAATGTAAATGAACTGGAAAGGTGTTTTAAAATTGTATGCTCTATCTGAATGAATTGTGAATGTTGAGTTTTGAATTTCATGTCTCTAAGTCTGCAGGCAGCTGGTGAGTTCCCTATTTTGACTACCTTTACTGTGAAGAACATGTTCTTTGTTTATGCCGCAAAGGTATTGAAACTGGCAAAATTTCTTTTCTTGTTTCCAGAGGTCAAGGGAGTCCTTTGATTTCAGTGCCGCCTCCGTTTCACCTTCACTAAGTGCCATTAAGAGACGTTTTTCTGGCACCCCTCAGCTCCCACCGCTCACCCACCGTCAAGGTGTTGACCCTGCAAAATCAGAAACTGAACCCAGCTCCCGTGTAGTATTTACCATTGAAGAAATTGAGCCTGCTCCATATGAAGAGCCAGCATATTTAAGGTAAGCAGGCAATTGGCATATATTCAATGCAATAACTGCTGCTGGATTCGTTATAAGTATGTATTTTTCCTGGATATGCTAGTGACATATTTGCTTATGTGTGTTTTCAATGACAACATCATGGGGTAGGCAGGAATACTGTTTGGTTAAACTTATTTTCAATGATCAATGGTGAGTGTAGGAAGCAATTGGATAGTAATAAAATTCTGACTAAAGTGGACGTTATTGTGCCTGTGTTACTTTCCTAGCACTCTAATTGCCCTCATACGTGTCAGGTTCTCACATTCTTTAATTGTATCCCCCAATGGATCATCTCCACAACAGTCTAATATTTAATTGGACAATTGCTCATCTTGGACAGTAATATTAAAATAAATCGCTTATTGTTGTAGTATCTTACATCTTGATACACTTCTGTGAATTAGTCACTATACTGACACCAGGATATAAAATCCATGTTTTCTGAAATAATGCTATAATGTATATTTTAGTATAGCCCTACAACTTTTGTTTTTCTTTTGCTCTGGATTAGACCATTCTTCTTGAGTGACAATACTTTTGCTTATGTGTCATCAATGTTTTGAAGCAGATGCAAGAACTTTTACTGTTATCCTGTTTAGATTTTAATGGACATTGCACTCTAAAATGTTTTCCCTTTTAAAGTGAATGTAAAGTCAACTGCAATTGGTCACGCCACATGAAACATAATCTAAAAATAACTAGACTTTCATTCATCATTCCTTTATAAAAAAGTATAGTACTCACAAATTTGAACTTTGAAGTCTCTCTCTATTCATGCCGTATCTCCGCCCACTATAGATCAATTTTGAGGGACAGATTTCTCAGATTATTCTGTCTAATCACATTTTCCCCCCTGGGGGTTCTGCCCCTTTCCTCCTACGTCACGCTATTATTATGCGCATGCGCTAATCCCTAATTATTTGATGGAACCTAGATGAGCGTCCACGATTCGTGCATGCTCAATACTGCTGCTAATGAAAAAAATATCACTTCTCCTTCGATCGCTGAAAGTAAGTAGCATTGAGAGCTGCTGTTTTAGCGAAAACCATTGCAAGTATTAATAATCAATTTAACGATATTCCTCAATCTTTAATTTAATTTAAAATCAAATTTTTTATACAATGTATTTTATTTAATATACTTAACAAATTTCAATATGAAAAATATGAAATATCATATCTAAAATCTAGTTTAGACATTACTCAATATTATCTTTTAAATAGTATTGAATTGCCGTAGAGCGGAGATTTGCGCAGCTTGGAAATAAACAGTAGAATTATTTATTGATAATTTAGGCTAAAATCGTAATTCGGATTTAAAAAAAAAAACATAGCGATTTGAATTGTGTACTATAGATGAACGCTTAGCAGGCTTGCATAAAGATAAAATTGATATTCACTTTAATGTATTCCCAATGGTCCATTTTACTTGCTGAAATGTATTTAATTGTCTGCAAACCACTCCCTTTCCTTTATTTTATTATTTGAAATAATAGTTTTTGCCTATAGAAACCACCAAATAAATGGAAAATATGAATAACAAATGTAGCCTATGTAGAAATGCTATGTAAACAGGAGACTTAAGAACTAATTAATATTCCACTGAGGGTAAGAGAGAGACAAAGATTTTTGAATCTGAAATACCTGGTTGTGAAAAGCCATAATTAGCATTTCAATACTTAACTATGTTTAGACATAGATAACATTAGCAGTTCTGCTTTACCTGCAGGCCCAGTCCATTGTTATTGGCATGTCCTTGAGAACAACAGGTGATGGTTTTAACCTTTTGCCGCCGTTATGCTGTTGTATTCCGTCAATTTGGCCCTGGACTTTAACGCCGTTATGACGGAATACAACGTCATAGCCAACGGCTGTCCTGAAGCCTACTGCGCTTCCTGGATTTGATTGCGGTCTGGAGGGCGTAGCTAACGATTGTTCCGATGTAGACACTTTAACCTCGGCAGGAAAGGGTTAAAGAGCAAATTTAAAACAGCTATTTAAAATACAAAAATAAGCACGAAGGAACATTTTCCATGCATTTAGTAATTTGGAAAACCAATTTGAGAACTGGCTTTGAAAGTTGCTTTGTTTTATATATACAGACCACAAACACACAATTTTTTTAGGATTACATCTTACATAGATATTTTAACATTATAATATGTGGTCTTTCTATTAATGAATTTATATTTATGAATTGTTAACCTTTACCAAAAGGATGAAACTTTGATAACTTTATCAGTCAGTTTTATAACAAGGACATTATGATCAGGCATTTTCTATAATATAATGGTAAACATGAACATTTTTTTTTTTTTTTTTTAAAAAGAAGGAACAATTGAAGAGATATAATGGTTAAGATATAGATATGTGCATTAGGACAAATGTATATTTATTCCATTTGTCCATTAACAATAAACAAACAAATGCATGTGTCAAATAATATAATTAGTTCATGAAGTTAAATATCTGCTCACAAAATATTTAAAAAGATCTTGAGAAAATGAAATAGTATCTTATTGAGGTGCTCTCAATAAGAAGTTATATTGCCACAGTTCTTAGGAACAACTGCAGGTGAAGGTTGACATAGTTCAGGTTCTCTGCTGCGCTGGATTGGCCGAGCAATCGTCTACCAGCGCAGCGTTAGAGGCCACCACCCTTTGTCGGTCTCTTCCTTTCCTACGCTGTGTGTAGGTAATGACTGCGGTATCTTCTTGTACAAGCTCTTACTAGGGCGTTGTTGGGAGCTTTTGCACAGTCTATACTACAGGAGGTTGTCACGTGGCATTCTTTGCTACAAGAGCATATCCTGTTCTCCTCTTGAGCTGGGACCGGAGGATAATCCTGGTTTTACCTTGTGGTTGCAACGGATCTAGGAGAGTGGTTATTCCTGATTTAAACGTTGGACTGATACATTGTGACAATATCATGGATATTGTGTCTATTTTAATTATTTTCTATAAAAGTCTATTTGTATCAATTTGTAACTGGATGGGTATTTATTAAAGGGATACTAAACTCAATTTTTTTCTTTTATGAATTTTAAACAACTTCCTAGTTTACTCCTATTATCAAATTTTCTTCGTTCTCTTGGTATCTTTGTTCATTTTAAAAAGCAGGAAAGTAAGCTTAGGGGCTGACCCATTTTTGGTTCAGCACCCTAGATAGTGCTTGCTGATTGATGGCTACATGTTTAGCTTTTTATAGCAGCAGTTTTTGCAACTTTTTACAACATTGCTATAAACATTGTTGCAAAAACATCTGCCATAGAGTGCTAAACACATGCATGCTCCAAAGCTCCTACCCACCTACCTAGGTTTACTCTTCAACAAAGGATAGAAAGAGATTGAAGCATGTATGATAACAGAAGTAAATTGCAATCTTGCTTAAAATTGCATGTGCTTTCTAGACCATGAAAGTTTAATTTTACTGTCCTTTTAAGCATAAGCACCCACAGGAGGCCAGTAAGCCACCATTTTTAATGATGTTTAGCACAAATGTACAACAAACAACTTTTGCATGCAGCACATATTGCCACTAAGGGGCCGATTTATCAAGCTCCGTATGGAGGCGGCATTGCACTAGCAGTTCACAAGAACTGCTGGTGCAATGATAAATGCCGATAGCGTATGCTGTCAGCATTTATCGATGTGCAGCGGACATGATACGCTACATCGTATCATGTCCGCTCGCATTATAATAAATCTACCCCTAATAGTATTCAGTTTGGGGATTTTTTTTTTCTGTTTCCCCTCCTTAAGAAAATGTTTGCAGATGGCCACATTGGGCTAGATTACAAGTGAAACAGTATTTACCGCTTTCGCTATAGCGCTAAC